>NW_028277898.1:0-262439 GCF_059751315.1 Micrasema longulum
TGTGGTGATAACAATTTTAACTGTTGTCAAGACAACACATACAGATTACATGATGTTAAAATTTTTCAAAAGAATTGTGGCAAGAGTGTCGTCTGGCTTTTAGGTTTTGCCAATAATAATACAAAGGTATTGTTATTCATGGGACGATGTTACTCTTGACAAAAATCATATAAGGAATTTATTGAAAGAGATTAAAGAAGATTGAGAAACATTCTCAAATAACCAGAATTACTAAACTTAAACCGGTGAAAATATACGTACATGTTTATACAGCCCCTATTCGTGCCCGATACGAATAGTGCTTTACACAATTACAAGGATATACAATAAGAATAAATACACATACATGGAAATAGTTATTTCGCAGAAGATGATAAAATTCTTCAAATTATCATTTGCTTAACCTATGCATTATTACATATTTTACAAATTTTTACACAATATTTACAAGTATATCCCTTACAGGGATTTTGGTTTGAAAAAGGACATAGCCTATGAGTCGGTTTAGTAGCTGAGCCGCTAAACAGACAGATTCGGGAGCACAGATTGTATAACATAAGGTTAAGGTCTTTTCCCATTAAATTAGGTCAGTATTGTTGGCAGTTGATTTGACATATAAAAATATACATAAAATTTGCCTTTTTGCCTTGAGGCAAGAGTATCTGCATGATCCTATGCTGTTTGGGGCATTTTAGGCCACTCCTAGGTTAAATGAATTAAAGGATCGTGAAGATTTAAGTCATAGCAGGGTATTTGGCTTTTGTTGCTGGTATTATCCAAGGTTGTTGCAAGTTGATTAAAGATTTTATAGAAGAACAGGTTTTTTATTTCAAATATTTATAATAATTTCCAAGAGAAAATTAAGGAAAGGGCAAGTTTATGAATTTATTGATTTGATAATTTGGTGTTTAGAGCACAATGTTGGGTTCATTATTCCCAACAAAATGTCCATTCTAGGTTGAGGTGAAATAATCCTTGACTGGTTAATGAGGCCAGACAGGATACTTTGTGATATTTTAGGCTGATTATACTTGCTTTTGCCAATGGAAACAGAAAAGCCATTACATGAGCTTATCCCAATATAAGAAAATAAATCGATGAGAAGCACATTTGTATACATGGAACAAGATTAAACGACCAATATACTACACACTTGTGACTTTCCAAAAGTCAACTAAACATTGAACAACAGATATCAATAATGATCACATCATAACAAAACCTATAGCAATTTCTATTTAAAGTTCAAAGTTAGAGAAAAAAGTAATTTCTCTACCAGTGGAATAGTGCTATTAATTCTGAGCGTTGTTAGAATCTTAAAATATGATGCGATGAGTCCAATGCGACTCCAATTCAATGATCAGCTGAGGTGATCACAAGGAACAGCGAACGTGAGAGTTCAGGTATCGAACCCAAGGTTATCGTCTCAATTGTCCAAAGAATTGAGCATGTACACAATGCATCATAAAGGTTTAAAATTTTGGTCGTACCTCATCAAACATTGATTCGAATATTGCCCAAGGAGATAGAATAGGTAGGAAAGCTGAAATTATGCACTTTGGGGAACAATGAAATAAGAAAAGAAATGTTACCTCATTGTTCCGTACAATAAAGTAAACCAAGATGGAAGGACTATTTGGTGTTCTTTGTGCATTTATGAATTATTTTTAACGCGTTGTCATTTGTTTACGCGCCTGGAATGTTTTTAATGCGCGAACCAGGTAATGAAAGCACGCAGTTGACGATTCACATCTTAAGTCTTTTCGCTGCTTCCTGACTTAATTATATCTTTTATGTGGTATTTTTCCCAATGATTTACCAGACAAGTCGGCGAGCATATAAATGAGGCTTGATATCTTTTAACAACCTTTGCTTGAACAAAACGGGGCCAATTTGTCAGAAAAATAAATGGCCGCATTACTTTGTACGAAATTTCTTCTCCACACGATGTCATTTGGGGCGTATTTCACGTGTTTGCGACCCTTATTGAAACGTTCTGCACTCTTTTGATGGGACTGAAACAAGGCATTGGTTACTTTCGTCGTATATAGCTGAAAGTTCCTGCAGCCTATGAGCGTAATTTTGAGCTGATAGGTCTGGGTTTGTAGGGAACATGGTCTCATGTAAGGAACCGTGAGCAATTTGTTCATAACCATGATCTAATAAAAACGGTGTGAATCCTGTTGTGAGATTTACAGTATTGTTCATAGAGGCTTGAATTTGCGGAATATTCTTACACCAAGTGCGGTGATTCTTTTGTACCAGGATTGCGAGGCTGTAGAAAGTGACTGGTTGTATCTTTCAACCGTGTTTATTGTTTGGAGTATAAAAACTATTGGAAAAAATGTCAGGCACGCCGTATTTAGCAGAAAGTCCCTAAATTCCTTTGAAATGAATTGTTTGCCGTTATCGCAAATTATTTTTCCTCGGGACACCGTGGGGAATAAAAATGTGTGATTCTAACAAACTTATAATGGAGGCCGAGGTTGCTCTCTTTAATGGAAAAAACCAGCAATATTTTGTGAATACATCAACTACTGTTAGAATATGCATATTGTTTTTATAACTTTTTGGAAGTGGGGCCGACCAGATCCAAGGACAAAACTTCAAGGGGGCGATTCACGCGTTTTTCTGTAGACATTAAACCGAGGGGGGCGGATGTAGAGTGTTTGTAAGCTTTACAGACATCGCAGTGGTTTACGTATTTACGTACTTGTTTGAAAAGGCCGTTCCAAAAGTAACGTAGGTGCAGTTTCTTGAAAGTTTTGAAGGTGCCAGGGTGAATGGCTGTACTGGAAGAATGGTTTTCCGCTATGAGGGCCTGTTGCTGTTCTTTGGGGATGACTAATTTCCAAGCGTAATCTTCTAGCAAGGATAGGGAGGCTTTAGAGTGACGGTAAAGTTTTCCTTCGCGGATTGTGAAGTTGGGGAACCTTTGGGGGTGGTTTGTGCATCCGTTGTAAATTTTCAGGTACCATTCGTCGGTGGTGTCAGGGAGTGCGTTTATAACTGCTATTGTCGGAGTCTCAATACGTGAAAGGGCATCTGGTACCACATTTTGGGCACCTTTTCTATGTTGTATTTCGAAGGTGTATTGTGATAACCGGGTAGACCATCTGGCCAGTCTGCCTGAAGGATTGGAAAGTGAGTACAGCCATTTGAGGCTTGAGTGGTCGGTGATGATTGTGAACTTACTTCCTTCAATGTAACCTCTGAAATAAGTGACGGTTTCCAAGACTGCGAGGAGTTCTCTTTCCGTAATGCCATAATTTTGCTCATGTTTGTTCAGTTTACGTGAGAAAAACGCTATCGGGTGTTCTTTGTTTTTCTCGCCCAGTTGAGTTAAAACGCCACCTATTCCGACATTGGAGGCATCAGTATGCAAGGTAAAAGGTTGCTTGAAGTTTGGGCAACTTAGTACGGGTGCCGTCAAAAGGGCGTTTTTTAGAGTTGTGAATGCTGTTTCGGCGGCTTCCGACCATTTAAAATTAGACTTTCCTTTTCTAGTACCAGTGAGCTTCGTCAGGGGGGCGGAGATATCTGAAAAATTCTTGATAAAACGCCTGTAATATGAAGATAAACCTATAAATGACTTTATTTGCTTGGAGTTTTGTGGTCGGGGAAAATTTGCCACCGCTTCGATTTTTGAAGGGTCCGTGCGGAGTCCGTCCTGATCTATAATGTAACCTAAGTACCGAAGGCGAGCTTTACAAAATTCTGACTTTTGGAAATTAATTGTTAGACCGCTAGATTTTAGTCGATCTCTTACCACACGTAGGGTTTTGATATGTTTCTGAAAGGTAGGGCTTACAATAACTAGGTCGTCCAAGTAGCAGAATAGTTGTTCGTCCAATTCTGGGCCAAACAGTCTGTCGGCCAGGCGCTGTAATTCCGAGGGGGCATTCTTCAGTCCGAAAGGCAATCTAACAAATTCGAACATGCCTCTTCCTGGCACGGTGAAGGCTGTTTTCTCGCAGGATTCCTCCGAGAGTGGAATCTGCCAGAAAGCTTTGCTTAAGTCAATAGAACTTATGAATTTTGCATTGCGCAGGTTGTCCAGTATTCTGTGGATAAAGGGTAAAGGGTATGCATCGGCCTTGGTAACAGCATTCAGGCGTCGTGAATCCAAGCAAAAACGTGCCGAACCATCCTTCTTTTGTACCAACAGAGTGGGATTATTCCAGGGTGATCGGCTGGGTCGCACAACACCTAAAGATAACATTTGATTTAGCTCCTGCTCCAGTTGTTGCAGCCGAACGGGTGAGAGAGGATAGTAAGACTGCTTGATGGGTGGTCCCTCTGTGTTGATTACGTGGGTTATAAGGTGGGTCAATCCTAGACCTTGTGTGTCGAAAGAAATTTCTGAAAAACTATCGATGGTTTCACGTAGAATCTGGCTCTGGTCCGGAGACAAATTTCTTATGGGGACGATGGTTTTGATCTCACACACCTTGTGAACAGCGGGCGGGGGTATTCTAGGGGTGATGACATGCGGCGCCACTTCGAAGAGTTTCCAAAAATCCACTCCCAAAATAAATTTTGGTGTGAGGGTGGGTATTACTAGGAAATTGATGACACGGGTTTGTCCGGTACAGGTGACGGGTAACGGAAGTACTCCAAGGGCCAATTGTTGCCTAGAGTCTGCGGTCTGCACGTTGCTATCGTGTGGCAAAAGCTGGAATCCGAAGTTGATGAAAGGTATGTGGGCATTTCCTCCGATACATGACACATTTGCTCCAGAGTCTAATAATCCGCGGAAGGTAACGTTGTTTATGGTGAAATGGGTGTACGGGCGACCGTCCGTTGCCTCTTTACAATTTACCGAGGACATATTTGCCATATGATCCACAAAATGCACTTTCTTCAGCCACCCTTGCCAGTCGGGGATCCGAACCTCCGAACTGGGTGCGGATATTGTAGGGTGACCGTCGGCTAGTTTTTTTGATGATGGTACCGGTATGGTGGCGGGGGACGTGTAGTATCAATCGGCGGGGGCATCCTAATGTTGGATAGAGACTTAATGTATTCTCCGCAGTTGGACTTTATGTGACCAGATCTGTTACAGAAATGACACCTGCGAGGAGTATACAAAGGTTGTTCATTGCGCAGCCGCGCTGGAGGAAAGTTTGATGGTCTATTGTTTCTATTTTGGTTTAGATAACCCTCGCAATTATTTTTGAAGTGGCCTGTCTGATGGCAAAAGTGGCACGAGCGTTGTTGGGTGTAATGCTGATCTCCCCTATTCAATGTATTCGTTCTTGCTCGAAAATCTTCGGGTGCCGGTCTGAATGTTTCGAAATTGACGCAGAGGTCTTCTAATTGTTGTATACTCTCTACGTGCTGGCATGCCAAAATGCTGGCGTATTCTGAAGAAAGACCATGTATAAAAATCTGTAGGAGGTCTGCTTCTGCCAGAGGATCATCTAACTTATCGTTAATGGCGCGGGTAGCTATGAAAAAATCGGCTGCGGGGCATCGGTTGGACTGTCTTGCCGCATACAGTTGTTTCTTCAAATTGTGCTGGGCGTTGCGAGGTTCGAAGTGTTTGGTTATGATTGATTTCAGATTGGCCCATGTCTCGGGTTTATTTTTTAAGGAGCGGTACCATGCAAGAGCTCGATCTGTCAGAAGGTCGACGAAACATTTAATTAAGGTTGGTTCGGGTACGCTTCGGGCTTGAGTTAATTCCTCGATTCTGAAAATGAATTCGCGAACATCTGTATTTCCATTGAAGTGCAGATTCCAGGATGTAAGGGAGATTGCCGAATTGTTTCTACAATCGAAATTTTGTGACGAAATTGCTCTGGTATTGGTGTCTATTGATGACTGGTTTCGGTGAGGCACGAGTTCTTTGCGGGTTCCCCTAGTGCGAGCCTTTATTGCGCTTAACTTCCTAGGGCGTGTTCTTTGAGCTGACGATATTCCTTTGGTTAATTTAGCAGTGGATCCTTTCGTACTAGGTTTCATTTTTAAAATTTGTTAAAGTATTATTTTAATTATCAAATTTGAAGCAAGACTTTTTGACTTAGCAAAAAGGAATTTTGAGAAAATTTTGGCGTGGACTGACTTTAGGTATTGCTATTTTTCACTTTTCAAGCACTGTTTTCACTTTATTTAAGACACAGAAAAAACTATTATTAGGAACGGAAAGTAAAAATAGAAATTTTGTGGACTGGCGTAAGAATAGATATATTTCACTTTTATAGTGCTTGTTTTATTAATAATTCTTTTTGAATTTAATTTTCAATTTTCGGAAATTTATTTGATATTATTTTTTTTTTAAAAGTAACGAAATTGTTGAAAGGTAATAACTTATTTACAGAGTTCCTTCTAATTAACTCGTATATGAAGTGAGTTGACGATGTTTGACGTTTGTGAGATATTCCAAATTGTTTCATTGATAATTAAATTGTTTGTTTACATTTGATTAAATAGATTTACTTTTGACAGTTCACAGCTGTTTGTGTTTATGCTCCTGGTTATTATAGACGAAAGACAATAATATTTTTTTTGAGCGAAGAGAAAAAAAAGGAATCTATGAATTTTAATGAGTGGATCTATGGTCGAATGTATTTGCCCTAGATGCGAGACGCAGATAAATTTGGCGGTTTGAATGCGCGCTTATTTGACACTATGTAACGAACTTACAGTTACTAAAATAAAATACTTGATGCGCGGAAACTATTTTTTCATGGTTAATTTCACTTTTCCACGTAGGTTTTTGCTGTAAACAAGGGATTAATAGACAGTTTTTTATGAATATTTCTACATATACCGGCGAATTAATTTTTATAACAAAGCTGTTGGTTTTTCCGTGGCGTCGGCGTTTTAGAAAAAAGGTTTAGAATCGGCTCCACGTTGGGCGCCAGTGTTACGGGCGGGAAGTGTACAGTACTTCCACTGAGTTTATATAATACTTTCTACTTGAAGACGGAGATTACCGCTCTTAGCTTTTGCCCGGCTAGAATCAGCGGAGAGTACAAGACACTTATCCAGGTTAAATCGTAAGGGTTTTGATGACTCCAAACCCTTCCTCCTCAACGCTCGAGACCACAGGAATCACAAATAAGTAAAACAGCTTTGTTGTTCAAGGCTCGGGGCCAATTTAATATTACAATATGACAGATTTAGTTCTACAAAACTCTCAGATTACATATGACAAGGAGGAATGGCGGGATAGGATAACCACAACACGCTTGATTCGGATCTAAAGAAAAAATAAGGGTTTAGCTAGCTCGAAATTATGGAACGATCTCACCGTGACGGGGTGTCTGAAGAATCCCGAAGACCAAGGCGACCTGGCCTGGCTGAAGCGAGGCCGGTAAACGGCCTCGCGTTAAACACGCGGGACGACGAGATGTTGTCGAGGCTGCATCACGTGGAAAGTGGCTGGCTCGGGGAGTAACTCTTCCAGGAGCTCGTTAAAGTCCTCCGGGGGGCTATCGAGGCGGTTGTTGGGGCTCGAGTGAGCGCATGGACAAAAGGAAACCGTTCCTAGGGTGCCAGAAATTCCGTGTTGAAATCAGAGTCTCCCAAGGACTATCGGAGACACGGATGGGGCAGATTACGAAGGATGGAGACCAGCGTGGTCACGAGGCGTGGACAGATGGGCGCGAGGAATCGCTTACGGCCGACTGACGCTCGGGTTGAAACGGTCACACGCGGTGTCGTATATAAAACTTCACAACTTTATAATGCTTGTTGACAAATATAGAGATCGTCGCCCGTTGATAACGCGGTTTCTAACAACATGGCCGGAACGGGTTATCCGCGGAGTCCGGGGCGGCTCTTAAAGAAACGTCCTTGCTGTTGGCTGGCTGGCCCGGATCTGCGAACTTCCGTCGGAGATGAAAGAAGCCCTTTCTAGAAGCTTTTTGTTAGGTTGTCAGTGCTGAGAATTAAAGTTATTTTTGGTTGGTATGATTGGAATAGTTGTAAAAAGTGGGCGTAAGTGGCGCTGTTGGTCGTTTGCGGGAAGATTTGAATAATAAATCCTTTAAAATCTTTAAGTGTGAAATATAAACATAACAAGGTATTTGAGCATTGTTTTTCATGCACTCTCTCGCAGATGTCTCCTAGATACTGTGCAAAAAAGACTCAACGTCGCGTTAGACTGATGCCTAACTAAAATCGACCAAATCGACGTTTCACTGACCCGTTTTCCGCACCCCAAAAGTATCAGAATGTATACACACCCGCATAAATAAAGGTTTCAGCTCTTTAACTTCACAAACATCAACATATAAAAGAATTGAAGGAATCTAGATGTTAAAATATGGACAGAATGGTGAATGTTACACGGTGTGAAAAATGGCCACTTAAACCAGCCATTGACAGGTTATAAGCCCTGTAGATGCCTAGACTTCTATATTACCTTCTCTGAAATGTTCTTCATCTCTGTTGTAATATGTTAATGTAAACAGCTCCCCAGGGAGTTGAACCCAGTCCTTGTATAGAAAAATTTGGACAAACTCAAAATATTGTTGATTTAACTTTAATATTTTGTGATTTGAGAACATTTAATTATTTAATTTATAACAACACCTCAATGGAAGAATACAGGAACTAATTTTAATCCAGCTTATTAATTAATTAATTAATAACTTTTAATGTTGTTGATAAATCCACCTGGTCCATGAAAAAGTATAGAAATTTAAAAAATATGTAACTTTAGGCGTTGCCTAGTATGTAGGCGAAATAATTCAGTTAGATGAATCTCACCCGCATAAATAAGGGTTTAGCTCTTCAACTTCACAAACATCAACAGGTGAAGAATTGAAGGAATATAGATGTTCAAATATGGGCAGAATGGTATATGTTACAGTGTGTGAAGTGGCCACTTAAACCAGCCATTGACAGGTTATAAGCCTTGTAGATGCCTAGACTTCTAAATTACCTTCTCTTAAATGTTCTTCATCTCCGATGTAATATGTTCTTATAATTAAGGTAAAAGTTTTCCGCTCTAACCTTTGACATTTCATTACATTATATTATTTTACCCCTAGAATCCCTTTCAGCTTAGTTTAATGTTGTATACAGCGCTCTGATATGAAATTCAGTATTTGTTTGTGGGGCAAACTCGATGTTCAACAATAGTCGTATGTGTTTGTAAACGTACTAAACTATCGGAATTAGCCCCAACCGCAGTATCTCACAGGAAATGGAATACGATTACACAACGAATATTTAACAACCCTAATGCGGTTTACATAATAGTGTAAAATGACATAAACGTATGAGGATATTATTATTACGATTAATTATCATCATACCCCAACCGCATCCGACGTTACACATGACACAACACTAATATACGAGTGCATTCATTGCATTTGGATTATCTGTTACATAAAAGTAACGTAATCGATCTAACAATTCAGTTGCTCAATCACTGATGTTTATCACGTCGATAAAAAATCCTTAACCAACCAGTAGCTCAATCACAAAAAACTATCGACGAGCTTAAAAACATGCTAATCATTACAGCGATCACAATGAACAATAATGAGCATATATACCAAACATAAACATAATATACGAATATACCAAAAATGTATAATATGCTCCCATTAAATATAAAAAATCAAAAAAGCTTATCTGGCTCAAGAGAAAGACGTCTGCTGAGAATCTGGATTTTAGAAAGTGGTTTTTTATATTTAAATTTTTTTGTGTTTTTCTTTTTTATTTGAACAATTTTTTATTTTAGAAGTAGATATTTTTTTTTCCATGGTACTTAGAGTTTTTATATGTTTATAGAATTTAAGAGATAAGATTATGTATATACAGGGTGTTCTTAAAACCCCGTCACATCTGAAACCACGATGATCAGTATGGGCTAGAAGACATATTAGCGTATTTAAAAAATATTTAGAACAAAGTTTTTTTTTAAATAAAATATTTAAAAAAAACAAATGGTTGCTTATTTCTGCAGGGGAGAAGTGAGGGGAGCGCAGCGCAGTATCAGACTCCCCCCTTCCCACTCCTCGTTTTACCCCTGCAGAAGTAAACAACCATTTGCTTTTTTTGATAATTTATTTTTTTTAAATTTATTCGTTCTAAAAAATATTTTAATGTGCCAATATGTCTTTTTGCTCATACTGATCATCGTGGTTTCGGATGTGATAGGGTTTAATGAACACCCTGTATATTAAATCTTAACTATAAGCACCCGCTGACGAACTGCATTTTATGCAGTTCAGTAGGACTTGATAATTTTTATGTTAATTTTTGTATGCTTTTGATAAATAAATAAATAATACTATTTATACTACGGTGATGGTAAACATGACAGAGTATTTTAGTATTTGCGTGTTGGTGTAGTGAGTGTCTGACAAAGAGACGGGTATGTCTCGAAACCAGTAGACATTAAATGTCGGTATGTGGTTCTACAGTTATATTTTCTAACATTAGTTAACAAAAAAATATTGAAAAAAATATGCTACCTTGGAGATCCTAGATAATCCCCAAGTTAGTTTTATATTTTCTCTCTTTGGTTGCATTACAATAAATCATATTCCGTAAGATAAATCTAGCATTCAATTTCTTGAAATAACACCTCAAATGAAATATTATTTTTCCGTATGTGTCTGGTTAGCTGAATAACGGATGCCATTATTTGCTCACTTCGATTTATGGCATTAAACTCCACCTAGCGACGCCCGATGGTATTAATGTTGGTCCAAGCTAAAAATAAGGCGAAGGTTTTTTAGCGTTGCAGCCTTCGTACTTTTTCAATTGATTTATTTTGTAATATTAAAAATTAATAATAAAACTATATGTAAACCAAATTTTTCCTTTAACTGTTCACAGCTGTAATTATAATAACCAAATTCCGAATATTGAATGTATTTGTAAATCGTTGGACAGAGTAGATTCAATTCAATATTTGAGAATTTATATAGATGGGAATTTAAGATGGACTAATCAAATTGATCATATTAAAAATAAATTAAAAAAGCAAATTTACTTTTTAAAACTATAAGAAATATAATTAGCCCAAAAAAACTTAAATGTAAAAATGTATTACGCAATAACTCAATCAGTTTTGGAATTTGGAATAATTGGATGGGGATGTGCAAATGACACAATGATCAAGCAAATAATAATTGCACAAAAAGCTTTAATAAAAATTATTTTAAGAGTCCCAATCAGAACTAGCTCCCTCGGTATATTTGAAAATCTTAATGTAAAATCTATAAAACAACTTTATGTAAAAACTTTGTTACCATACGCACGTAAACATTATTCTCTACGTTCGTCCCAACCGTCCATGCGCTCTGTAGCTGCAAGACGTACTGGGATATTTATTAATTGTACAGCGCCCTTGAGGTGATTTTCACAAAAATGGCGCTATATAAATTATCCAACTATATATATAGAGATATATATATATATATATATATACCTTACGTTTCAAATAGAGTTACTAGATACTCCACCTTGATGCTAAAAAAAATAAAATAATAAATACAACCTTTGGTCAAAGAGGATTGGCCTACTGCTCGTTCAATCTACTTCCATTATCCATAAGGACAATAAGTAAGTTCTCATAATATAAAATCGCTATTAAGAAATGAATAGTGGAGGTGGGTTACGCACGGGTCGATGAGTGGATCAAGCCAAATAAGTCAAATGTGTGCACGGTTTATGAATTTTTTCTATAAGTCTATATAAATTGGTTATGTTTTTTATGAATACTTTAGTTTTTTATTGTTTATTATGTTACTTATTATTAGGTTAATTACGTTTTTTTTATTGTTATTATTTTGTTAACTTTGTTAAATAGCTAATCTAAGGCATGCTTCACATTTTGTAAAATGTTTTCCTAGGCACGGAACACACCAGTGAGGGAATATTATTCTGTATAAAAAAAGAATACAAACAAAGTAAAAGTATAAATAAATAAATAAATGATTTCGTGTTTTACGGAGATAGTGAATATCACCCCCATGATAAAGATTTCAGCTCTTTTAAAAGTTGATGAAATACGGATATTTAAACAAATGTCGGCCTCGTGGCGAAATGGTCAGCGCGATTGCCTACCATGCAAGAGGTCTCGGGTTCGATTCCCGACATGGTTCATATGAACTATTTATTTAAAAGGGTGTTTTCACACTAGAACATTCCATAGTAATATTTTTTTATCAAGATACGCTGCGATTGGTGCACTAATGCAGTGCAGGAGGGAATGATAATGATAAACATTGGCAGAATGGTGAATGTTACACGGCCTGTAAATGCCTAGACGTCCATTTTCCTACTCTAAAATGTTCTCCATCTCTGTTGTATTTTGTTATTCTTAATTGCTCCGAAGGGGGTAAAATCCAGTCTTTTGTCTACAAACATTTTGTCAAACTAATGTCCGTACAATCAAAACTCTTTATTGCTTTACTGTTCACCCTCTTCTAGAATATGCCTCCGTGGTCTGGTCTTCATTCTATGTTAATCGCATAAATCACATTGAATCAGTCCAACATCGCTTGCTTCGAAAAGTAGCGTGGATGCTTGGACTAGAGAGAGGTAATTATTCTTATGCTGATATAGAGTCAATGTTAAATATTTCTAGTCTACAAAAACGTTGAACTAATATTGACTCCATATATATGTTCGGCATACTAAATGGTATTATCGATGTTCCATCATTACTGGGACAAGTAAAGTTCAATATTCCGACTCGTAGGTTGAGAAACAATGAAGTACTATTCATCGATCAGCATAGAACCAACTATGGCCTTAATTCTCCAATGACCCGTCTTTGTCGTATTGTTAACTCAAGACAAGATCTGGACGTTTTTGGTTTAAGTTTACAACGATTTAAACGAGCACTAGACAAATACTCCAGATCTTATCTCGATGTCCCTTTTGTTTGTCAATGCTTCTTTTTTTAATGTTTTAAACTATTACAATATTTGAGTTTGTCCAAATGTTCGTAGACAAAAGACTGGATTTCACCCCCTCGGGAGTCATCAAGATTAACAAATTACAACAGGGACGGAGAATACCTTAATTAAGGAAATATGGATGTCTAGGCATTTACAGGGCTTATGACCTGTCATTCAAACGTCAACAAATGGAAGAATTGAAGAAATATGGATGTTCAAACATAGGCAAAATGGTGAGTGTTACAGTGTGTAAAGTGGCCACTTAAACCAGCCAATGACAGGTCATAAGCCCTGTAAATACCTAGACATCCATATTTCGTTATTTAAGGTATTCACCATCCCTGTTGTAATTTGTTAATTTTAAACTATTCTTTGATTGTTATATTTAAATCCTATAAATTGTATACATGGACAATGTCAGTTAATAAATAAATAAACTCAAAATATCCCTTTCTCTTTCGGGTGTAAATAAACCTAATTTACAATTTATCCGTCTTATGTGAAATCTACTGTCTGTATTCTCGTTACTAAAAAAGGAAGTTTATTGTTGAGTGTCTTCGGCGAGGGTTAGCCCAGTTATATATTTTTGTCTAAAAAATTAAATCAAATAAACATACGTCTTTTTCATTTCGAAAAAGCAACAGGTTGCTTTAATGCGTGACCTTTCCTTGGCATTATTCCCTTTATCCAAGCTAGACTTGGTATCCGCTGTACCACAAAATATTTAAGTTAATAGGCCGGGTTTGGCGAGGCGTAAGTAAACATTCCCAGTAGGGTTTTCCGTGCCACTTACTTGGCGAAATTCCAGCAAATTTAGCTGATGCTGGCTACATTTATTGGTTTATTTATTCGCCCATAGCTTGGCTTCAATTAAATTATGATTCTAAATGTTATAAAATATTTATATATAACCACTATACCGACCCGTCTCTTACTCGGGACACCAATTAAACCAGCATTCAAAACCCACTATGCACCTTCACCATAGTTGTTGCACAAAAAATATAAAACCAACACGTCATTGATTTTTTAAAGCACATGCACTGATTAAGACAAACATGCGCTGATTAGGTTATGAAAATAGTTTGTGTTGTTTGAGAAATAGTTTTAAGAAAGCGGGAGGAGATAAGGGGAGGGGCATGAGTTTAATATAATATATATAACATATAATAAGTATTATAAAAAGAAATCCCGGTAAAAAAATCGACTAGGCAACAAAATGGATCTTGTTTTATTTTGCAATTTGAGAGACGGTAAAATATTTAAAAAATATATATATTTTATTTGATAAATCAACAGTTCTACATACATATTTATAGTAAACAAACAGATATAGTGTAAAAACTCAGAACTAATAACAGATTTTACCAAAGTATACAAATTTAGTAAAGTAAATACATTACATATCAAATAAATACATATAAAAATGTTATTTTCATGTACTGGTAAATATTTTTTAATATTCAAAGATTTTTTTTTTTTAAGAACAGTAAGTTATTGTAAATTGGGCGGGATTAGGAGTATTATATTATTTGTGAGTATAATAAATAGACGACCTGGCGTCGCGGGTTCGATTCCCGCCAGTTGCAAGAAAAAATCCAAGAAAGATTTTTTCTCAATTAGTCTGGGCGTTGTGGTGTATTTTTAATGTTTTTAATTTTAATATTTTTAATAAAGACGTGACTCCTTTCCATATCCTCTCTTTTCTCCCTGCTGACAAGCCTTTATATGTCTCAATTGAAGCTTGGCGGGTTAATCCTTTAAAAAAAGTAAAAAATACGGCATTTATTGTCAAAAATAGAGCATTTGAGGGTATTGAAAGCAAACTTAGAAATCTCCATTAAAGGCGATACTGAGATAATTTCGAAAAAAAATCAAAAAAGAATTTTGAGATTCCTAATTATGCTTCACCAACGCAATAAAGAATGTTTAAGTAGTATAATTGAAATCAGTTTTGGCAAAATTTAGAGACGGTTTTTAATTACACTATCATTGATATAGGTAGATTTTTATGTATAGTTTATTTTGGTATGGATAACTAATTTTCCGTTTTTGGTAGAGATTTGTAAGTTTTTTTTTATTTTTATAAAATTAAAAACATACTATACATAATTTTATATAATATTCCCAAGGAGTTTTAAAAAAAAACTCATTTAGGTACATGCAGATAACAATATTTATTTACAGACGTTTTTATATTTTAAACTATAACATTATTTACAAAAGCAGAATAAAAATTATGATACACCACAAATTAAAAGCGTATGAAAAATATTTAAAAATAACAAAATAAACATAATATTAGGTATGGAAATAAATTAAAAATGATATATACATTATACAATCTGGGAAAGAAAAATTTAAAAAGGTTAAAAATTACATGTATGTATATTGTATATATATATAAACTGAACTAGTACGAGAGTGCAAATGTTAAAAATTACAAGAATAATCAAACAATTGACTTGCAATACAAAAACATAAATAAAATAAAAAGAAGTGGTAATAGTAGTAAGTTAACTAACAATGTTTAACAATGCTGGGAAATATTCGTAGCAATTTCACAAGGTCCAAAAATAACTATTCTGAAGCTAGTAATATATTTCAATAATTGGATGCCCAATTTCAAAAAATGCTTAAGTCCAATATTATCGGTTTTAAGTTGGCAACACTGCCGTGTATAGCATTTTGTGAACTTATACATTTACCCAATCAATTTTTCAATAAAGAATACCCATTTTGAATTTTGTACATGAAAAATGATTTTAAAAATATTATTTCAATTTCAAAAAATGCCTCAGTCCTAAAAATCTCTTAGTCTAAGAGTTTTTTCCCTGAGAAAAAATCCCTAAGTCCTTTAAATACTTTTTTTAAATCCCTAAGTTCTGATCTTAGGCTAAGGTCCACTTTTTTACAAGCAATAATTTTGTCACTAAACATGTAACAATTTTGTATTTTTTTATCTTAAAATAAAGAAGAAGAAAAACTTTACAATACGTATTTTCAATTTTCCGCAATTTAACATTTTACGAACAAAATAAACAATTGAAGTTTAAATATATCAGAACTACAAAAGCATTTTTTGAAATTGGGCATCCAATTATAATTTTTTAGGTCTGGTGCACTGTAATATTTCATTATTCCTTGACTGGTACTTGAAGCATAAGACTGTTGACCTTAGCTTCTACGTAATATAAAAGATCCAAACACCATGATTGGAGTATTTATGCAATGCCGTACCACTGGGTGCGGTTAGGAAAATGATAAAATATTTCAATCCTCAACCCCCGTCTCGCCATTCCAAGTTGTCCAAAATTAATTGCTTCAAGATTAACTTTGATCCTCGTCTCTCATATAATGTCAGGTTACATAGTGAAATTAATGTCATCCCGGCTTATGATGTTGAATGCCATAAAAGGTTTTCTGGTAATTTGAATTATTTAATACCAAAAACACGTACGATTGCTTAGAGAAATATCTTTTTCGTGGCTCCTGGATCAACATATTAAGTTTTCCAAAACAGAAGCCATTTTCAAGTGGACAATTTTGGGTTTTGCCTAAGGGAATAGACCATTGCAGAAGACTTTTGCGAGATATTACATAGATTCATTAACTATTAAGCCTGTTGTCCAGATGTTTATACAAATATATGCTTATGTAATAATTGTTTATTTTAATTTTTGCTATTATTTAATTATGTACACGCTTCCACATTCCATTACGCTGTATTCCAACGAGAGATGCAAGGCGGTAAAATTACCTCAATATTTTACGGGAATTTTACCGGATCTTGGTAAAATACGGTATTTTTTGGTAAAGAACAAAAATGACGTAGTTATTTTACGTATATTTAAATATGACGTTATAATTACGGCATGAGCGGTGGTCGTTCAAGATCACAAACTTAAGGTTTTACTAAGGGCCTTTTGTCCACCGCTCCTGTTTTCAAGTTTTCAAGTTTAAGTTTCAAAACATAATAACCTTTTTTATCAAAAAAATAAATAAAAGTACATCCTGAATGACCTTGAACGTCCCATACTTATAATAAATCTCGACAACCCCCCGTTGGATCACAATTTGGTTTTCACTGTCATGTAACGTGTTCTCAAACAAAGCAACTCTTTTTTTATATCTTCGAAAAATAAAAATTAGTACGTCATATTCGTTTCTAACCGAAAATAACCGTAAAATACCGTAAATTAAGGTATTTTACTGCGCTTTTTGGAAAAATTACGTAATTTTCCATTCACAATCCCAACTCAACACGGGGCTCTTGGCCTCATAGAGCTAGGAATACGTTATTATTTTTTTATAATATGTATTTGCATTAATCTGTTAGGGCTCTACTTTGGTACAAATTAATTTCTCAGCATGCGTCGCACTCCGAGTATAAACTCAAGTTGGTACATGATTACAACACCAGGTTTACTAGTATGGAAGCGCTAGCTGTTCCTTGATACTGCAATAAATATGGCAAAAGGACACTGCAATACAGTATACCTAAAATATTTAATATGTTACCAAACAATATTAAAAATACTGAGTTAAATACAGGAGTTCGACGTTTGCTCAAATTATGGTTATTAGAAAAAAGTTTTTTGTATTAGTGATAGTTTTTAATTTTTCAAAATGTCATCTGTAATTGTTTTTCAAGTAAAATTATTGTTAATGTAGGTTAAGTGTGAATAATCAATGTAATTTATAAGAACCTGCTGACGAGTTTGTATGTATGCAACTCAGCAGGACTTTAATTTAAGAATATTTTGTAAATATTTTTGAAAAAAAAAAATTAAAAAAAAAAAATATATATATATAATAAATAAAAGCAAAAAAATATTTACGAACTGATTTGTGGCTCCATGATAGTATTGTGGACTCACATATCAAAATTTAGAGGCTAAAATGTCACTCTACCACCACTCGATTTCAATTTTTTTTAAACCTTTTATAAGACACCTTGAACAGTGGTACGTCCATCTTCTTCGTCGCAGTCTCAATCCTGAGATAGGTTTGCAGCAAAGCTTTGCATCTCACCCTCCACCGAAAATGGACCGCCGGAAACGTCTATCCTGGCATACATTCCTAGCTTCTTCCACATGCATACATCTTGTCATACATGCCCTTCGGTTCTGTATGCTTTTGACATGACCAGACTTAAGATTTTGGTTTAACTGCTCATGTCACGTCTTCCTTGGTCGTCGACATATACGCTTGTTTTACCATTCTTTTGTCATCCATTTGTTCTACATGATTAAACCATCTCAGAGACCCTTTCTTAATTTTATCGATTATACCTGACTCAGATTTACACTCTCGCCTTATTTCATCATTCTTCTTAAGTCTAATTTCTTAAGTCCTATGAGAAATAAATGAAAGAATTTACATAAGAACGCGTAAAAGTGCCTTTGTTGAAATGCTCATGAGCCTGTTACAGACATTTTATTAAACAAATAATGCTTTAAATGTATTAAAACCTCTTCAAAGTAATACTTCGGCACCCATACACACGCACCCTCTCCTCATTCATTCCCACACGCACATGTATCCTCTCCCTCATTCATTCACGCATATACACATTCACATACACATGAATACAAACGTCACACAAATACAATTACTAAACTTCTTTTCTTATATATTATATGTCATTATATTTACAGTGGATTTTTTTAATTGGCTTTAGTATTGTTAAGATTTTTCTAATTATTTTGTTTATATAATAGCTGTGAAATTCCCAAATAAAATAAAATAAAATAAAATAAAATAAAATAAAATAAAATAAAATAAAATAAAATAAAATAAAATAAAATAAAATAAAATAAAATAAAATAAAATAAAATAAAATAAAATAAAATAAAATAAAATAAAATAAAATAAAATAAAATAAAATAAAATAAAATAAAATAAAATAAAATAAAATATAATAAAATAAAATAAAATAAAATAAAATAAAATAAAATAAAATAAAATAAAATAAAATAAAATCAAATAAAATAAATTCAATTTTAACTGTTATTCAATCAAATTTTGGGAATATTTTGAAACGCCCGAGTCGCGTCTCCATAGAAATGTATTGACACGGCTGGCAACGGCGCTTCAACATATTTCGGAGAAAAAAATTGGGCGCACGTCGCGACACCGACAGGCAGGTTTGGATATTTAAATTTTTAAAAACTTTAAGGCGAGACGTGCAACTGGGTAAGTACATAAAATACCTAACGTCGGCGGCCCGCTAGTTTGAGTCTCGGGCCTAAATTGAAATATTTGGTTAAATGCTGAGCATTGCATTTTTAAAAAAAAGCGGAATTGAGAACACTCAGACATCGGGAAATATTCAAACTGCCTTCATTTTCCAGCAATTGGTAATTTTTTTATGGTTTTGATTTTGAAATTTATTAATTAACCCTTAAGGATTATTACACTCATTTTTAAAATATATATATCATTCAACAATGTTTGAGTATGTCCAAATGCTTACAGGCTGGCTGGATTTCCTCCCTAGGGAGTTATTCATATTTAAATTTATTTCAACAGATAGAGAAAAAAAATTGAGAAGGGAATATGGAAGTCTAGGCATTTACAGGGCTTCTGACCTGTCATTGGCTGGTTTAAGTGGCCACTTTACACACTGTGTAACATTCGCCATTCTGCCCATGTTTGAACATCCATATTTTCTTAACTCTTCCATCTGTTGACTTTTGTGAATTAAAATTGTGAGGAAATTCATGTTTTTTAAAATATATATATATATTAAGCCAAATATGTTAATATTATAAATGTTAAAGGCAAATTTGCCGTTTATGTTAATAAAATTAAATAAATAAAATTAAAGAGCTGAAACCTTTATCACGCGGGTGAGATTCATTTACTTCATTCGATAATGTTGCTATTTCCTAAATAAATTATTGATGTGAGCTGTCCATGTCAATTTATTTATTTATTTATACTTTTACTTTGTGCGTATTCTTTTTTTTATACAGAATAATGTTCCCTCACCTGGGGTGTCCCGTGACGAGGGAAACATTTTACAAAATGTGAAACATGCCTAAGATTAGCTATTAAACAAAGTTAACATGATAAAAACAATAAAAAAAACGTAACTTATCTAATAACCCTAATTATCATTAACATAATAAACCATAAGAAACTAAAATAATCATAAAAAACATACCCAATATATACAGACCAATATAAGAAATTTTATAAACAGTACACACATTTTACCTATTTGGCTTGATCCACTCATCGATCCGTGTGCAACCCACCCCCACTATCCATTTCTTAATAGCAATTTTATATTGTGAGAACTTACTAATTGTTCTTATGGATATGGAAGTAGATTGTACACTTTAACCGATTAGTAGGCCAATCCTCTTTGACCGAAGGTTGTATTTTTTTAATTTTTTTTTTCAGCATCAAGGTGGAGTATCTAGTAACTTTTGTATTTGTAACGGAAGGTAGAGAAGTATTTTTACGTGCGTATGGTAACAAAGCTTTTACATAAAGTTGTTTTATAGATTTCCCATTAAGATTTTCAAATATGCAAAGGAAGCCAGTTCTGATTAGGACTCTTAAGATAATTTTTATTAAAGCTTTTTGTGCAATTATTATTTACTTGATCAGTGTGTAATTGGCACATCTCCATCCAATTATCCCATATTCCAAAATTGATTGAGTTAATTGTCTCCCTATTGTTAGTTCTAAATATTTAACATATTCAATTTTAATTAATCGTTCTTCGTTTATGTAAGCATCTATTTTATGTCATTTTTTTCTAGATTCAAAATTAATAATATTACTTTTTTTTTCATTAAGCGTAAGTGAGTTTGTAATTTTCCATTTAGTCAACATAGTTATGTTAGGTTTCGGCAGCACATAACATATGCTGCCGAAATAGCGAGAAAAGATTATTTATTATCATGAAATATGTCTCTTTTGCGAATAAGCTCTAAGGAATACATTTTAATTAACAATATTATAAAGGTACACCTGAGTAACTTATTTTGAACAAGAAAACGTCAAATTCCAAATGTGATTCTAAGTCGTTAATACAAACCATTTTAAAAAGCCTTACAGATATCAAAGTAAATATTTATTTAAGGAATTTTCTGTGCTTGATATCAGACACTAATAATTACTGAAGGCAGTGGCGGTCCTCGACACTAACAGAAATACACGCTCTCCCGTTTCTCATCATTATGAGACTCGGAGATCCAATAGCGATCCGCGATAGCGTTTTATTTGCAATGTTATTTTGGTAAAATAAATAATTCAGAAGTGTTTCATTGTTTAACAAACTTTTATACGTTTTCGACGCTGTGATTTTTCTTTATGTCTGGACGGGAGATTTATTTTACGGTCGTCAAAAGCGAGATTTGTATTCATTGCGTGGTGTGTGATTCTGATAAATTTTCTGAGTGAGACTGTCTTTATTAAGATTTACAGATATCAAAAGAGATGGGTAGTGTCTTTAAAAAAATAATCTGAGAGTCATGGAATGTATTCCCAATTTAAATAAATATGCCGTGGAGGTAATTACCATCAAGCCGTAAAGTTGGCAGGGCCGAACACCGTTCTGGCCCGCAACGCGTAACCCGACGCAACGTCAGCTCGGACAAGTAATTAAACGTCGTGCAGCGAAAGAATATGCACATTTCATCTTGGCATTTCGTGTCGCCCGTCAACCAGCTCCTCGCCAATTGTTCGCTATTGTAAATTCCTTCTGTACAAAATTATAAGGATGTAACTCGTGTGTATCTACTCAATAAATAACTTCAATTGTAATCCATCTTTCTCATTTGACCTCGAATCAATTCACGCGCACCCATCCATACAATGCAGACGCGTTCAGCGGGAAGGATGAATTATTATGCATTTGTTCGACCACTCACTCGAAGTTAGCTCAAAGGAACATCACCTTCCTGGCTCCTAAAATCTTTCATCGTCTTCCGATAGTCGTAAAGATCTCCACAATTGCAAACGTATCTGAGAAAAACATTTGCAATTGGCTGCAGCACGTCAGTAGAAACGAGGAAGCGAAATTTTTCAGAGTCCAAGAATAAGAAAATTTTCTGTATGGTGCAAACTCATTGACGGGAAGTTCAGTGCCACGAAAAATTGGAAATAATTTTTTTTTGCTTACGCGTGGCAAAAATTAAAGCATCATATCGTATGTGAAGTTTCTTGAAAACGTGTGAAAAAAAATGTAAAAATGAACTACTTTGAATTTCGTCTGTTGCATTAATTCTTTCGATACCTTGGGATTGTAAACGAGGCTTTGCCGTTTCTCGAAAAGCGTTCAAAGTACACTGGGCATGCTCTTTTTGTGATATTCGTTATTTAAAAAAATATATATGCATTAAATTACGTATTGCATTACATATTTTATTTGTACATTCCTAATCACCAAAAGTGCTGGTATGGGGGAATATGACATTATTTAAAGTCAATAAAATAACATTACATATAATTCATCACCTAGGGTTTAAGGAAAAGTTTTTTTAAGGTGTTTTTTAAGTATGTATATTTTTTAAGCCATTTGAAATTGAATTGTAGATTTAAACACAAAATTGTTTATTTTTAAGTTAGTCCTAGGTTGTTCGTAATTTAAATTATTTGACGCTCTTGTATTTCTTAGTTACATGTTCTCGTTGCTCTTGAGAATTTCGTCGCCTGAAGTTTAGTACGCATCCATAATCTCAACTATGATTCCGTTAACACCTCTAATGAAATTGGCGACGGTTTGTCAAAAGTTGAGAAATAACGCGGAGTTACGCTCAACTATGCTACAACACGTCCCGCTTTCGGGGGAACTTTGGCCACCCTATTGACAGTATCGCTCCTAAGAACGACCCATAAAAAATATATTTTGACAAAAACGGAATTTTGAAATTTACAACACTAGCAGTGTGTTTGGTCAATATAGTAACGGTAACGTTCGTTTAAGCTACGTATTAAAATACACTCCAAAGAAGCAGGTGCAAAAAAATATTTTAACACCTTGCCGTCGCCAGAAATTTGAAATGTTGTAAGGGACAATATAAAAGTGTTTATGGCTGTAGTCTGGTAAAACGCACGCAAAATGAGGAAATCATACGATTTTGCCATTTTAATAAGAATGTTTTTTTTTTAATCGTGCAATAATAAAAAAATTTAAAAACATAAATTAGATCAATACAATATTTTTTAAAGGTATTTTTGTTAAAAATATACTTAAAAGTTTTATGTAATTAAAATATAACTACTTTTAGACCGGTAGATTACGCCATTTCAAATTTAGACTAAACTTAGGTATCTGACTAGACTAAAATTGGTTGTAATAATTTAAAGACATGAAAGTGGCCGAAGCAAAATATATTTTTTTTGTTTTTGAAAAGAAATTAAAGCATTTTAAATCACATACATTTTTGTGACATTTTCCTTTATTTCTACGTAAAATTATGCCTTCGGTAATACTTTAAAAAATATATATTTATTGAAATATTTTAGTAAAAACTTTAAAAAAAAAAGATATTTCTAGTTGTAATGTTCAATTTAAAACAATGTCTTATTATCGTTTTTATGACCTTCATACCTGCCCTTACCACTACCGATACAGCCATAAGAGAGGGAAAAGAAAATTATTTTCGTATCTACTAATATATATATATTTTAAAAAAATATATATATTAGAACATTTATTTAACCACAAGTGGTATTTATGTGAAGTTTCCGAAACAAGATTTACATTTTGTTTGAATTATCTTTTTCCTATCTTGATCAAATTGCACTTTTTCCATGACAAAAATTTGAATTCTCGCCGACGCATAGTGATTGATTGTTCTGGTTTTAATAAATAATATTTTGTTGTTGTTTTTTTAACATTCAGCCTTTTTCGATATTTTAGAATTTTTATTAAAAAAACATATGTACGAAATAAAAAATGTATTTTTAAACAATCGGTATTTTCATAACAAGAAAATTGTGGACACAATTAAACGCAGTACAAATTTTATAACAAATGTTACTTATACTGCTAAAGAATCGACTTATGATGGCCTCTGACAGCCACACATCAAGGGCATTTTATGACTAAAATCACCGTAATACTTAAATAATAATCAAGTAGGAAATTAAATCTGTGCTAGACAAATAAATATTGCCATTTATCAATGTAGAGTTATTGCAATTTTTATCACAAAATACAATTGAAGTGTCGCTGTCAGAAGCCATTTTAAGTTGCTGTGATTAGATACTTTACAGAAATAATTTAGATTACAAAATTACTTACCCTCTAAAGTAAAATCCATCACAGCAATAGTAATATTCTTCACTTCAAGTCTTGTAAGATGTTATTGTGAAATTGCAACAAAATAGTTTAAATAAAAGGATCTTATTACTTCATTTCAACCGCTTATGATTCATCGCTCTGGAATATTTGCCTCTAATTGTGACAAATGGGGGGTTGTTATTGTCATGGAATCATCAATCAGTCGATTTTTTTAGTTGACCATATTAATGGCACAAATAATTACATCTAGATCTTTATATAACTATAATCGCATTGTATTTTCTTCAATAACCTACTTAACCTCTATTTTAGAGGGTTTTTCACCGGTGGAGATGAGATGATGTGAAAAATTGTAATAAAAATACACCTCGATACTTGAACTTATTAAGAAAAAAAAACTTTCTTGGTTTTTTTTTTACAATAAGCGGGAACCAGCAATCAGCGATAAATTTTAATATACGTAAAGAAAATCTGATCAGACTTACTTATGCTTCAGGGGCTAGTCCAGGGACCGTAAAAAATTGTAGTAAAAAAAAAAAATGTTTAAACCCCTACGGACTATTATATTAATTTTTAAAAAAATCATTTTAATTTCGTGCTCTTTTTACATCTTTTGTAAAGGTCGTTTGAGTCTTTGTTTGTCTTGTATTTTAGTATAATATATCTAGCCTAGTAAATTTTAGGTTTATTTTAAATTTTAGTCCATACTCATTATATATTTTTTTAAATAAATGAACAATTTTCTCATTTTTTATGTTTTCTTACATTTCTTCAGACAATATTATTTTCTTGTACATAAAGCGGTTCTAGGTCATTGCTTTTGATTTATTTTCAAGTTTTATGTTTTAACTAATTGTTATTAAATATTTATATATAAACACTTACTGACTTTTCTATGTCTACCGGTTTCGAGACGTATCCGTCTCTTCATCAGGACACTAATTAAACTAACATGCAAAACCAATAAGTGTTAGAAAAAAATATTAAACCAACACGACGTGCATTTTAATAAGCACATTCACTGATTAGGACAAACATGCACTGATAGATTATGTAAATATTTTATATTGTTTGAGAAGTTGAAAACAGGGGAGGGGATGAAGGGAGTCGCGTGAGTTTTATTGGTTTAGGATGACTATTATAATAAAACATCGTAGAACGGGCTATGTTGAAAGGTTGTTTGATAATTGATCGAAGGAACATTATTTTTTAAAGCTTTCCTTATGTGAAATATTTCAATATCAACAATGTTTAATTATGTCCAAATGCTTGCAAACTGGCTGAATTTCCTCCCTAGGGAGTCGTTCATATTTAAATATATTTTAACAGAGAGGGAAAACATTTTTGAGAAGGGAATATGGAAGTCTAGGCATTTATAGGGCTTATGACCTGTCATTGGCTGGTTTAAGTGGCCACTTTACACACTGTGTAACATTCACTACTCTGCCCATGTTTGAACATCCACATTTCCTCAACTCTTTCATCTGTTGACTTTTGTGAAGTAAAGGAGCTGAAACCTTTATCACGTGGGTGAGATTCATTCGGCTGAACCAAATCGTCATTTATAAGCCCTGTAAATACCTAGACTTCCATATTCCCTTCTCAAAAATTATTTCCCTCTCTGTTAAAATAAATGTAAATATTTTAATATCATTTACTTTTAATCCTTTATTATTTGTATGTAAGATTTTAACTCCTGTATTTTGTATAAAAATCATGATTAATTAACAAATATTTAATAACATTTAGTAAAATGTTTGACATCAAATTTTATGCTTTCAATATTAATAATATCTTATGTTTTTAGATCACCTTGTTGCATATTTATGACAGAATTCATTATTTTTCAATTCGTTTTAGAAATATTATTTGTGAAAAAATAAAAAAGTCATTAAAAATACATCCCTGTTTTTCGGAAGATTCCAGTGTATAAAGTTCCCCATAAAAATACAATAAAACAGATAATAGCTAACGTATCTGTTATTTCCTCAAAGGATCACCGATGTTTAAGTGGATATAAAATATTTATTACTGTGTTAAGTTCACAATTAAATTAAATGAGGATTTCGTAAGGGTACAAAATAACAAGGATGACATATTAGATAGGTTACAAAAGTGATGATTTAAATCTGATGGTTTCACTTCCATCTTACGTCTTCTTGGGATATAATAATTACCACACTTAAAATACAGATTTTAAACAAAATTATAGACTTATCATTAACTATATCAATTTCTACTACAAAGACTGTCAATTGAACGTAGTTATGAAGAAAGCAGCCATCCATAGAAAAAAGAAACTGAGATAATAACACTTTTGTGAAAAGGGTGAATAATCAAATCTACATAACAGTTCGAATGTTTTTGACTTTAACAAATGATAAACAATTAATACACTTGTTTTTTTTACATAAAAAACTAGAATTTAATTAGGTATTTGACCAGTTTTAATGATTTTTAAAGTACAGTAAGATTTTTCTAGTGCTATGGGTGTTTTCTGCTAATTGAGAAATGCCGTTTTTGTAACAATTTTCAGAAGGTGATTAATACAGTTTTTTGTGTGACAGCGGTCCGGCTATTTTTAGCAAAACATGAAATTGACCTTACTAGACCCGATAACATAAATATCTCATTTTTTAAAAATGGTGTTCGGCTGCTTTCTCCATAACTACGTTCAATTACTTGACATATATAATTTGTTGCGTTAGTAACTGGTTCAAAACCACCTTAAATTTTTTTATTTAAAAACAATGTATTAAATAACAATATTTTGAGTATAAACATTAAGAGTAAGTAAATACTATACTATAGTTTTATCAGGTCTGTTAAAGAAATTTTAAATTTATATTCTGATTCACTTTTAATTTTACCTACTACATGTATATGATAAATTGTTGGTTGTGAAATTTTAGTTACAAATATAAATATGCATTAAAACGGAGGGAGAGGAAAGAAGAGTACGGACGGCACTATACCACGTCTTCTTCTTTTTATATCTTTTTATTTAATATAATATTTAAGACTCTCTTATGTTCCCTAGTTCGTCCACATCTAGAGTATTCCTCTGTTATCTGGTCTCTATATTATGATGTTCATATAAAAAATATTGAATCAGTTAAACATCGAGTTTTAAGAAAGACAGGTTGGAGGTTGGGCTTATCCAGAAACCAATATACGTATACTGAGTTGGAAACAAGCTTAAATATATATTTTCTTCAAGACCGTCGAAATAAATCCGAACTTCTGGTCCTTTTTTAGATAGATCGAGTTGTGATAGATCTCCTGTTTCCAGGAAGCCAACTTACAAGTCAGAACAATTCACCGACAACAACTCGTGTCGTCACGAGTAGAGTAATTTCAAAATTACAAAACTTCGAAAAAATACGGCCATGATAATGTGATACATAAAAACAAGGAACTTTTGGCTTAGTTGGATAGTCCATTAATAAATTGACTTAAAATGAGACCAATATACGTATGATGAGTTAGAAACTACCTTAAATACATCTTCTCATCAAGACCGTCGAAGTAAGTGCGACCTTCTGGTCCTACTTTAAATTCTCAACTCACTCTTTGATGCGCCTGAACTACTGAGCTCAATAAAATTAAATATCCCAACTAGAAACCTTAGACAAAACTTACTCTTTCATACAGATAACCATAGATCTAACTATGGTTTTTATTCCCCTATGCCCAGAGTTCTTAGGTCTGCCAACAAACATACCCGTCTTGATTTCTTTGATAACAAGTTGTCTTCTTTCAAACGATCACTGATCACTGAAATGAATTAAAAACACCTCTCTCCCGCTTCCACTCCCACTAAGTTTACTATAAACCATTGAGTCTTTCTAATTTTGTTATAATAATTTTCCATGTATAAATGTGTCCATAAAAATGCCCATTGGGCGTATATATAAATAAATAAATAAAAAGTATGATCGTCTAGAGTACTTCTTATATAAATAAATAAATAAGTTTTTTTCGTATTACATATTTTCCCCCCTCTCCTGTATCCATAATAAATATGAATGTGAAATTCGTAATTGGTCTGACTTTTAAAAATTCTCTTATTATACCTTGTATTTCATTTAAAGACAATGATTTCCATAACAAATAAGTGAATAAATGTAATGCCAAAAAAAACATTAGAACGCAAGCATTTGTTATTTTTATGATATTAATTTTTATAAAAAAAGATAAATAAAAATAATAGGGCCTGGCATCCAATAATATGTATTTACTTAATTATACATTATAAGCGACGACGCGCGACGGTTAAAACTATATAAATAATAAATAAACTATATATAAAAATAAAAGAAATATGGACAAAACAAGGAGACAGTGTGAAGGAAAATGATGAGAAGCAGTAGAGGATGAATGAAGGAAAGTAGGAGTGGAAAATTACATATGATTTAATGATATAGAGCAAAAAAGAGACAAAACGTTTATTTTTATTTATATCCCTACAGAGATGAGGTAGAATTTTTTCAAATTCAGGATTATGGATATTCGAGCGTTTACAGGGCTTATGACCTGTCAATGGCTGGGTTAAGTGGCCACTTTAAGTAGGTACTACAACATTCCCCATTCCGCTTATTAGCGAATATCCACACAGGTAACATTTTTGATTTTTGTATACATGTTACTAAACGAGAAACCATTCACAAGCGAGTTGGAGCGCCATCTATGTATTGATATTGAAGTTAAATATTTTAATTAGCAGTTTCTTCTCTGTTGTTCTGAATCAAGCGAATTAGTTCTATTCTGTACCTATTATATGGAGTGTAAAATATATCAAGACTATTAAAGTTCTTGTTAAATGCTTCACACATACGAGGGATGCTAGTTTTTATGTTACGAATATAGAAAATATAAGACAGTCTAGTTGGTCTGAAGGGGACACGGTAAGCAAGTAGATTAATTAGTCCTGGTGAATCAAATCAGTCAATCTTTAAAACTGGGGTTTTATGGATCACTACCCACTGTCTTTATTTCATAGCTATGTAAATGATACGAAAAGTTTAGTAGAAATAATTAGCTTACAGAAGCAAGCCAGCCTGAGGCTTAGGTGTCCCGACTGACTTAATAAGGTTTTTTCGTGATTTTATTTTCACTAACCCACCATTTGAATAATAAATTTGGAACCCTTGGCGCTGTTGGGGAAAAACTCCCTTAAAGTAGAATAAAAAAATTAAAGACAATGTTTTGAGTTTGTCCAAATGTTTTTAGAAAGAAGACTGGATTTCACTCCCTAGAGAGTCATTCAGATTAATATATTACAACAGAGATGACGGACATTTTAGAGAAGGTAAAGTAGAAGTCTGGGCATCTACAGGGCTTATGGTGGAATACAAACTCTGTTGGCTTATGTACAAATCACTGCACAACTCTGCTCCAGAATATCTAAGGGAACTATGCATAAGCTAAGGGTTGTCACCATATGCTAAGGGTTTATTCAAATGATTTAGAGAACAAGTGGGCTTTAAGTTTTTTCCGAAACATCACTTCATTCTCGTAGCCTCGCACCTCTGCTAGGAGAGCATTCCATGCCATAGGGCATGCGACCGTAAATGCGCGTTCGCCGAATTTAGTGCGCTGTTTGCGTAGAGGTATAATAATTTTTCCTCTCGACCTAGATGTAGCTGATCTAAGCAAAAGACGTCTGTAAGCTAGTTCATCTGGAATGCATTTCCTTGGATGTTCTGGAGCAGAGTTGTGCAGTGACTTATATTTGAGCCAACAGAATTTGTATCCACCCTCTGTGGAAAACGTAGCCAGTGTAATTTCCGAAATAGTTGAGTAATATGACTTAAGTTAGAGATTCCAAAAATAAGTCTCGCTGAGGCATTTAATATAGACTGTACATATGTGTACATGTGTGTAAATGTTCATATATACGAGTATTATATATGTATATATTTATAATAAGTAAAGAGGTAAATGAACTGGAAACTATGGGAAATAATTATACGAAGCCCCTAGAAAGATTGGTCTAGAAATGAATATAGACAAAACTAAGATTTTGAGACTAGCACTTAGCAACATATATGTACTGGAAGTAAAACTATTGGTGCTGTTGACGAGTACATTTACCTTGGGCACAAAATCAAATTGGGAAAATTAAATCAAATTCAGGAAAAGCCCTGACGAATTGGGTTACGTTAGGTTGCTTTTGGAAAGCTGAAACACCTTTTCAGAAATAAATAAATCCCAAATAATCTGAAGGCCAAAGTCCTCAACTTTTGTGTTCTGCCGACGACAACATATGGTCTTGAAACCACGATTTGAACATGATTTTACTGCCAGAAGTTCACAAAATTAAGCGGTCTACGGAAAGACGAATGCTGGGCGTCTCCTTAAGAAACCGAAAGAGGAATGAGGAGATAAGACACCGTACAAAGGTGACCGATGTCGCAGAAAAAGTGGGAAGACAAAACTGGCAGTGGGCGGGTCGTGTGGCGAGACAAGAAGTTGATAGGTGGACCCCCAGAATACTACATTGGAGACCCTACTGCGTATTGCATTTATACATAAAATTTATTCTTGAAGTCGATTATTTGGGATAGTTGCTGAATCTTGAGTGGTTTATAATATATATATATACGGTATGTAATATATGTGTTTGTGTATGTTTTATATATGCATGTATGTATATGTATCTCGAATTAGTTAATTTTTTAAACGACTTTTTATGAATTTTCTAGGAATATTTTCGCCTTTCAAAATAAAGGAAAAAATATAATCTTACTCTATTTTCCCGGGTTTTTTTATTATTCTTTTAAGACGGTGTGATGCCCATTTATTCCATAAATATAAATTATTTTTTATAATTAAAATATTAATAACTCAATTTTGACAAATTTAGAAAGATGGATGATGTTATGTGTGCATGCATGACTCAGTGTTTGTGTTGTAATTTTATTTTTAACCAATAACTACCTCCTTGGAAAACGCAAATGTTAACGAATATTTTTTTTTCATTTGTTGCAACACAGAGGGAAAACATTTTGAGAAGGGAACATGGAAGTCTTTACACAAATTTATATGTAAATAACTTCCTATGAAGGAAATCCAGCCAGTCTGCAAGCATTTGAACATACTCAAAACATTATTGCATTAACTACATGGTAAAAGAAAAAGCATAAGAATTGTAAAAATTGTTTTAAGCGTTGCCTAGTAGGTGAAATGGTTCAGCCGGATGATTCTCACCCACGTGATAAAGGTTTCAGCTCTTTACTTCACAAAAGTCAACAAATGTAAGAGTTGAGGAAATGTGGATGTTCAAACATAGGCAGAATGGTGAATGTTCGCAGTATGTGAAGTGCCCACTTAAACCAGCCAATGATAGGTCATAAGCCCTGTAGGCCTGGACTTCTTTATTACCTTTTCTTAAATGTTCTTCATCTCTGTTGTAATATGTTGATTTTATATACAAATACAATACAAGTAATTAAAAGAAATTTAAAGTATATATATATGACAGGTCATATGCCCTGTAAGTGGCTAGACTTCCATATTCCCTTCTCAAAAGTGTTTTCCCTCTCTGTCGCAACAAATTTTAATATGAATCTAGGGAAGAAATCCAGCCAGCCTGCAAGCATTTGGACATACTCAAAATGTTGTTTGATTATTATTTTCTCAAGTTTTTCATTTATTTATTTTTTTGTCACAAATGTTGACATCTTTGGATTATTTTTTTAAAATTCATCACTCTTTTTTGTATGACTGTATGTTTTCTGAATAAATTTAAAAAAATCGTAAAAATTATTTTCAACTAAATACGTTTTCAGCGTTATCCCTGATTTGTGAAATTACCCTATTTGCTAAATCGACGCGACGTAAATTTCCGTAACCTTCCACAATATCCTCCCAAACCGAATTCCACAGCTGTAAAACATACAAATATGGCTTCCAATTCTGTAATGATTATTAACTTGTCGCATTCGGGTTTTATTTGTTAAGTCCTCTGAATCCTGAATTAAATCTGGCAGATGTAAAAGTTTTTTCACATATTTAAGAGATATATTTGAATATTTCCGTTGTTTTTTTTCCCTTTTAGTTCTGAATGTCGAAATTGTTGCTGTTAATTTAAACATACCTTAATTAATTCAACAATATTTTAAGTATGTCCAAATTAGCATTAGCTCGCAAAGAGGACAAAAACATGGTGTTCCACAGGGGAAAATTTTGGGTCCACTATTATTTCTTATGATATGTTCTTTAAACCCTATCACATCCGAAACCCAGATGATCAGTATGGGCAAGAAGACATATTAGCATATTTAAAAAAATATTTAGAACGATGAAAATTTGTAAAAATAAAATATTAAAAATAACAAAAAGCTGCTAACTTCTGCAGGGGAAAAGCGAGGGGGGCGCGGCCGCGTAGTTAACGATGTGTCAGACTCCCCCCCCTCCTCGTTTCTCTCCTGCAGATGTAATCAAACATTTGTTTTTTAAAATATTTAAAAAAAAATCTTTATTCGTTCTAAAAATTTATTTTAATGTGCCTATATGTCTTCTTGCTCATACTGATCATCGTGGTTTCGGATGTGACAGGGTTTATAGAACACCCTGTATACATAAATGAACTATGTGATCTCAAAGTAGAAGGAGAAATATTGTCATTTTCTGATGACACTGCTATTATTGTTTATTATAAAACATGGGAGTCGACTTTTTATGACGCTACAAAAAGTGTTACGATAGTTAATAACTGGCTAAAAATCAATTTACTAAGCTTAAATCAAGGAAAAACCATGTAAACAAATTACAACAGGGATGGAGAATACCTCAAAGAAAGGAATTTGGAAATCTAGGCATTTACAGGGCTTATGATCTGTCGTTGGCTGGTTTAAGTAGCCACTTTACACACGGTGTAACATTCACCATTTTGTTTATGTTGGAACATCCATATTTCTTCAATTTCTCCATGTGTTGATTTCAGTGAAGTTGAAGAGCTGAAACCTTTATTAATGTAAAGAGATTCATCTGACTAAATTATTTCACATACTAGGCAACGCGTGAAAACAATTTTCCATTTTTTAAACTTTTTTGGACCATTTGGATTTATTACAATATTTGAAATTGTGCAAATGTTAATTGACAAAAGACTGGATTATACCCCTCGGGAGTTATTGAGATTTACAAATTACAACAGAATGGAGAATACCTTTAAGAAGAGAATTTGGAAGTCTATGCTTTTACAGGGCTTATGACCTGTCGTTGGCTGGTTTAAGTGGCTACTTTACACACAACATTCATCATTTTTACCACCACCCTGCGCAGATCTCGTTTATCTATTTTGCTGGGTTTTTTTCTGTGAAACGGGCAAAGAGCTGACTTCACAAACAACTGTTTGATGCACAATACGTTGACAACCTCGAAAAAGGTAATTAAAAATTAAAAATATATATAATTAAATAAAAATCAGCGTTAAAAAAAACATTAATTAAGAGAGTGAGAGACGTTTGGCTTTGTCGGGCGCCAGTTATCCGTAAAGAATAACAATTAGATTAAAGTTGCATTCAGTTTAATTATGTCAATGTGGAGGGGTAAGAAAGGAAATAAGATAAACGATAGAAATTAAATGTATTTAAATTAAATTATGAACAAAGTCTAACCTAACTTAGAATTAGCCTTAACCTACTTAAACAATAAACTTAAAATTAACCTTACGCCCTGATGCGGCGCGCGGCGTGGTGACGCGAAGGCGGCGTGGGTCCTTGGCGTGCGGCGTGGGCACAGGACGCGATGGGGGCGGCGGCGTGGTGCGTCGTAGGGGGAGCCAGCATCTGGCTGCGGCGACAGGGGTAGCTGGGACGGCGGCGTCCAGCTGCGGTGAGATGTGCCGCGAGCACGGCTCGTCATGAGCGGCGGCGTAGCTTCCTGTCCCATGGCTGGGCATGAGAAGTGACGTCGGGTGCGTGGAGGGACGCACGACGTGGGCGGCTCGTCATGAGCGCAGTGGCGTGGGCGCGTGGGCGCGTGGGCGCGTTGGCGCGTGGGCGCGTGGGCGCGTGGGCGCGTGGGCGCGTGGGCTGCGTCACCGTGGTGCGGCGACGTGAGCGCGTGGGGTACGTCGTAGGCGGCAGCATCGGGGCTGCGGCTTCAGGGCTGGTTAGCCAGCGCGGTGGCTTCTCTTCTGGGCTGCTGACTGGGCTGCTGACTGGGCCACGGGGATGGCAAGGCACCCGCCCGTGACCCTTGAGGTCAACTGACGCAGTAGAAGAGAGTCCGTAGAAGAGAGTTCGTGTAGAAGAGAGTTCGTGTAGATAAGACTTCCGTAGAAAGAGTTTAAGTGGAAGAGAGATCCCGTAGAAAGAGAGTCCGGGAAGCGGGCGTCACGGTTTTTATCATCTTTTAGACGTCCCCCCTTCCCGGTTGGTCTCGTTGCTCTCATTGGCGGGCGCAGGTTTCGGTTGGGGCGGTCTTCTTTTCCCGCCGAATTCTTTCTTTCCCGCTAAATGGTGTTCTCAAAACTTATTCTACTAAACTTAAATATTAAATTAACCTAGTCTTATAATTAACTTATGATAAGAATCGGAATAATCGGCGAGCGTGCACGAGAATAGGTATGAAGGTAGAAGAAGCGAAGTCTATATGCTGAGATAGAGTGACGTGGCGTTCCATCCTCTCTACCTACTTTTACGGGGGAACGGCGTGATGGTTGCTGTTATAATTTTCATGTAAAATATAAATATGTTATTCATGGAAATAAAGTGATTTGGATTTCAAAATATAAATATTATTTTAAACTATTATTATTCGCGTTTTTAAAAGTGTCCTGAGCTTCACAAATATTGACATGTGGCCGTTTCTTGGGGGTACCTTCTCGGCAAGAACAATAGGCTCCCGATTGCCCGAGCGGACAGACTTTTATTACCTTCAACGACCCTTGCGAAAGGCGCAATTCGGGTCCTTGTTGGTGACTAATAAATCGAACGGTATTTATTAAAATATAGACGCGTTCACAATAATTATTTTTAAACGAGAAATTATAGAATTGATGGATTTGGCACAGCGGTACTTTCGGTCTATATCAACGTTTTGTTCTGCAAAAAGGAGAAAAGTAGTTTACAGAAGCGGAGCCCCAACATTATGTTTAAAATATGTTTTTGCACCACCGTTGTATCTTCTATTCTAGTTTTGGTAGCTCCTCCCTTGCTTAATATTTAATAGGTTAAAGTGGACTGTACAAAAACGACTAAGTTCTTATAGAACGTATACGTTTCTGTTAGAACTGACTCGTTTGCAAATTCCAAATCCCGTAATTTATGATTTTATTTTGTTATTTATTTTTACATAAACGGCATAAATTGCCTTTAACATATATTGAACATGAATATGGAAAAAATACATGCGTAAATACATAACAAAAAATTATAAAATTGCATAACTATAACAATAGTAACAAGTACGTAAATACACTTATGTGTTATTGCTTATGCAACCAAAAATATAAACGAAATGAATACATAAATTTGAAAAAAAAAAAAGAAAAACAATTTTTAATATAAAGAAAAGTTTAAGAATAATATTTCGAGGGAAAAAATGAAATCAGACTCGTTTTATAACTATATTATATTAGCCTTGTCCTCATACTGATTGCCATATCTGTGGAGCCTAGGGATAGGCGAGTGCATGTGATAGTTGGTCTAAAAACTTGCAGAATAAAAAGGAGATCTGTGGCGGGTATGTCGACCAGGTACACGGAAACACACCAACTCCAGCAAATCAGGACAGTCAATTAATGAATTGATCACTCTTTATAAAGTAATATTAGGTCAGTTTTAAGTCAGGTCAAGCCTTAAAAGATTTGCTGAAGATAACAATTGATTATAATTAAAAAAAGCAGCTGGAAAATGAAGTTAAAAATTAATATATTTTAGAAATTGCTTCTGGACGCGCTCGAGTGAATCAGAATGTACACGATAATGGGGCGACCAGACTGGAGAAATATATTCTAAACGACTTCTAAGTAAGCAATAACGTAACTTGGTTGGTGTGATATTTTTTAATTTGTTGGTTACTCTACAAATAAATCCCAACATACTTAGCGCTTCACTTGAAATCTTGTCGATATGTTTGATTAGTTTAAGTTTATCATCAAACATTACGCCAAGATCCCTAATGAAATCAACTCTTTCAATTGTTGCGTGGTTCAGCAAATAGTTGAAAATGAAAGGTTTCTTACTTTTAGAAAAGGCATGGTGACATGACATATTGTAATATTTCGATTAAGCAAAAATTGTGAATAAATAAATCATAAAATATAATTATAATCAAAATAAAGGTTTTTTTTAAAACCAACTATTTAAAATTTTATAACCGACCGGTTTTGAAGCTACACAAGCTTTCTTATTAACACAAAATTTACTATTGATAATTAATCTATCTTTTAGTTTTAACAGTATCCACTAAATATTAAATTTAAACATAATATACGGAGATTATTATAAGCCAAGTTTTTGAGGCATGCGGTATTTTGTTTTAGTTGAGGTGAAAGTTAACGGGATGAGGGGGGTTAAAATTTGATCATTTGTATTTTTATCTTTGAAACTGGACAGGTGTGGAGTATAGTAATTATTGATTATTTAATTATTTTTTTTACTTTACATCACGCCATTTCCCCATACACGTCTATCCTGGCATACATTTCTAGCTTCTTCCACATTCATACATCTTGTCATACATACCCTTCAGTTCTGCCGGCTTTTGACATGACCAGACTTAAGATTTTGGTTTAACTGCTCATGTCACGTCTTCCTTGGTCGTCGACATATACGCTTGTTTTACTATTCTTTTGTCATCCATTTGTTCTACATGATTAAACTATCTCAGAGACCCTTTCTTAATTTTATCAATTATACCTGACTCAGATTTAAACTCTCGCCTTATTTCATCATTCCTAACCCTGTCATACATTGATGTCACTCGACTTTCATCCTTCTTCTGCCAGTTCCGTGTTTCACTTCCATACACAAATTTTGGGGCTAAAACTACGTTATGCACTGCCAGTTTAGCTTCGATTGACTTTATTATTAGCAATTACTGTACTTAGTGCGCTGTTGAAACATGCTTCTTAGATACATAAATTCTTCTACTCGTTCAAGCCATTCGTTGTTTACATTTATTATGCAGCCAGAACCTCACTTCCCCTTTCCCATACAATCACTTTTGACTTACTTTCGTTCATCACCAATTCGCTCTCCAGGCATTGATCATTCATTCTTAAGACTATTTATTGCAAATCCTTCTTGTTGCTTGCTAAAAGAACTGCATCATCAGCGTACAACAAGCAATTTACCTTGCTTATTGCTTTTTTTAATTTCTAAGTTTCAGGAGAGTGAGATAGTAGTCAGCATCTTCTTTGGCATGTAGGTTTTACAACATTTCCACGGTTCTGGCATTATATTATATATCTTTTGTCCTATGTAGGAGTATTGTCTCTATACTAAAGAAATTCGAACTATATGCGAAGATTCCAAAAAAGGGGAATAGTTCAACAAAATTTCACATGCATTGGAGCATAATGGATATAAGAAGAAACAAATTGACAACATTATTAAATCGCAAGGGACAAAGAAGAACAAGGAAGAAGATATTACCAGAGGGACTGCATACCTGCCATATGTACAGAATGTAACTGACAGGATAGCCAAAGTGCTGAAGAAACAAAATATTGCAACAACGTTTGGGACTGTGGGAAAAATAAAAGACCATTTAGTAAACCCAAAAGATAAAAATCCTCTAGAAAGTGAAGCCGTGTTCAAACTAAGTTGCCAAGGATGTGATAAAGTGTATATTGGACAAACAAGGCGCACAGCAAAGAAGAGAATTGACGAACACAAAAGAGCGTGTAAACTTAGGCATCCAGACAAATCCGCAATAGCGGAACACTTTATAGACACAGGACATTTTTTCGCCTTTGAACCAAAAATTCTACATAAACCTAGTTATTATAGTGCACGAATAATAAAAGAGGCAATTGAAATACACAGACATCCAGATAATATAAACAATGACGACGGGCTTAAATTAAATTCAACATGGTTCCCAGCACTACATATGACAAAAACGAATAGATATGTGCCTACTGCCGGCTGCGACACAGTACAAATTACTAGTACATAAACATAATTATTCTTTCCTACAAAACTAGAAATGTGCCTACTGCTGACTGTGACACGGTACAAATTACTAGTACATAAACACATACATTTCTTTATAAAACACACAATTTTCCCTGAAGATGGCTCCTGCAATGGTAGCCGAAACGTCGGATCAAATCCAACATACACGGTATTACCCAAAAAAGATACGTAATATTGATATTTGTCAGGAGTTCACTTTTTTTTGTTTTACAATATACATAAGAGGTAAAACAGAGTATGCAAAAAATAAAGAATAATTACATAGCAATGAAATACATATTAATAGTAAAAATAGTAAACAAAAATTCCCACAACAGCATAGCCTGTTCGGGGTGTAAAATAAATGTTTATGAATTTGTTGCTCCTTTAATAAAGAGACAGGTATAATATGTTTGTATTTGTTGGGTCATGTGCACAGAATGAATGATAATAATTATAATTCTCCAATATGGTCACCTTATCAAATCACTTTCTCAGATTCTATTGAGAGAATTCAGAATAAATTTCTTAGATATATTAATTTTAAGATGGGTTTTTCTACTAATCAATTAAATTATAACAAAATTTTAGACTCTTAAATTAACTAAATTGCAAGAACGAAGAACATCGACCGATCTCATGACTTTATATAAAATAATAAAACCAATGTTTGATACCCCTGATCTACTGAATTTGATTTCATTCCATGTACCCCCTAGATTAAGCAGAACATCTACAATATTTTATTGTCAAAATTCTCGAACGGTAGCTCAATATAACTCACCTATGATCACCACTGATGATGATAATATTTTTGTATAACATTAGAAAGAGAAAAGAAAATATTATTTAAAAGATTAGAAGGTACTTTTTTTTATTTTATAGTAATTAAACAAGGAAATAAAAAATATAAAAAACCAAAAAATTTCCTTATTATTAAAGGGCAACAAAATATATCAAAAATATAAAAAACGAGTTGATATCATTAGTGCGTGTTTTTTTTTACTTTATGTACATTGTTATTATTAGAGCACACATAAGAATATGTTTATGGGTGCCTTGTTTTCAGATTCAAAATAAATAAATAAAAAATGTATAAAAATTTGATTCCCCAAATAAAACTCGATCAACGGTGATTTTCAAAATGTTTAAATGCTGTTGACTCGAAATCAATAAATTTGCACTTGCGGACCTATTTTTTCCAATGTGCGATATGTAAAAATAAAGAATAACATTACTACGCTGTATTTCAATTTACTTTTCAGTATAAAGCCCACACAAACCTTTTTGTTTAACCATATTCCTACCTCAATTTATTTTTTCTATTGTTTTAATGGCTGTTGGGAATGGAAATTCGGGACTTTTGGGAGTATTTAAACCGGTGTATAATGAAAGGAAATTTATGTTTACTGTAAAATTAAGCTTTCGAAAGTAAACAGTAAACCCTTTCAAAGCCTCTTCTGACAATCGAATCAATGAGGACTCTGTTGTTATTGTGGAATTATGTGACCACTTTATTCGAGATGTATTGTACAATTCAGTTATACCTTTTTCACATCATCATTTCTCCATTTACACCTGTGGTACATAACGCACTAAATTGGTACTTCAATGAGGAAGTTAGGTGTTCTATTATTATTGTTTATTTGTTAAAAGTCTCAAACTAAAAAAAATAATATTATATACATGTTTGTGTCATATTATTAGTACAAGTAAACGTCGTTTTACGCTGGTTCGATTTACGCAGATTTACAATTATGCCGGTTGGTGCCGGCGTGGTGCGGCGATTCTCATAGCAGACACACTTTAACACGTTGTTTTATTATATTACCGAGTACGCGAGCAGCCTATTTTGGGTGTAGAATTGTTTCTGAGTTAGTTTTCGTTTTGTTTTTTAAAAAAATAGAGAGGTAAAATATTTTTTTTAGTATTATAATTAAAATAAAAATAATATTCATATATTTGTAGTTTATGCTATGATTCTGCAAGAAAAGAAGCAACAATCAAAGCAAATTCAATTAGATACTTTTTTCAAAAAGGTGTGATAATTAAATTTAGTACCGACGAACTGGTGAGTAAGAGTTTATCATAAAAAAAAACATTATTTTTATCAAGAAAGTATTATTTATTTTGTAAACAAATTAAGACTGTATTTATTAAATATATTTATAATTTATTTTGAATATATATAGGAGATGTATTAAATAAACAAGTTAGACAGTCCTTAGAATTTTGACATGGAACCCAACCTTATATCTTCCATCATATTTGTTTTTATTTTACGCCGGCGTCTCTCGGAACAGAATCCCGGCGTAAAATGACGTTTATCTGTACTATGATTTTTTACAAAAACAACACAAAACAAACCATCACGCCGTTTCCCCGTAAGGGCAGGCAGAGAGGATAGAACGCCACAACAGTCTATCTTTGCATACAGATCTCGCTTCCTCTACATTCATACATCTTCTCATGCACGCGCGCCGATTATTTCGACTTTTGACATGTCCATCTTTAAGTATTCGTTGGATTTAATCATGCCATGTCTTTCTCGGTCTTCCTCTATTTCTGCATCCATCAACATTCGCCTTGTTAATATTCTTAGCCGTTCTCTCGCTGTCCATTCGTTCTACGTGTCCGAACCAGCGCAGAGCTCCTTTCTTGATTTTGTCGATAATGCTTGTCTCAGCCTTACATAATGTACGGATCTCAACATTTGTGCATCTATCGTACATAGTTTTACCACACATTTGCCTGAGAGATCGGATTTCGACAGCATTCAGCTTCTTTCATCCCTGTTTTTCCAAGTCCATACTTCGCTCCCATACATCAGGGATGGGACCAGGACTCCGTTGTGAACTGCCAATTTTGCCTCTTGAGAAAAGCATTTATTTGCCAAGGTCGATTTAAGTGCACCGTTCACTCTGTTCCCGGCACTCACCCTCCTTTCAATATATTTCTCAGTCATTCCATCCCTAGTGAACATACTTCCCAGATACACAAATTCCTCTACTTGTTTTAGAATAACTCCATTCACAGTGATTTTTAAAGATTTTTAAAACTACTCCGCCAGTGACGTCACAAGTTCTAGTCGGCGAGTTCTGTTGATTGGTGAGATGGTTTCCTGGAGTCAGGAAATCTATCACAACACTCTATCATTAGTTGATTTGAAAGATCTTGTGACATAGTTCAAAGAATTTCGTTTTTATTATTTTTTTCGCGCATTTTTGGACACTTCGCCGTACAATATATTAAATGCACTAATTTTTACCGCGTGCAAGTAAACTTTTCTATCTAATTTCCCATAGCACCGAACTTTCATATTGCAACGTATCTGTATCAATTTTATTGCAAGATATGAAATTTTCTTTATTATTTATATTTTTACCATACCCTGACTCAAGTTAAAATATTTATTTATTCATTTATTTAATTATTTATTAGTGCAACGTATCTGTATCAATTTTATTACAAGATATGAAATGTTCTTTATTATTTATATTTTTACTATAGCATGTCACAAGTTAAAATATTTATTTATTCATTTATTTATTTATTTATTAGTGTGTACACGGCACAAATGCCTTTTATAAACATAAACATCAATACATTTAACATAACAGTGTTCAATTACAAAATTATGAAATAATATAATAACAATATATCTATACATTTCGTATTACACAGTTGTTTTATACATTATTCTATATAATAACTTTGGGATTTTAATACTTGACATACTTAGGTAAAAAAAATAATTTAAAAAATATATAATACTAAATATAAAGATAACGCAGTATATTCGAAATAGCAAAAATCATAAATCATTGATTTGTTGGGATTGTTGCAATGCATATTGAATGCCCTAGGTAGGCCTTTAAAGGATTTTAAAAAAGAAACGCGTTTTATTGACGTATTACCTTAAAGGCCCCATCATGCCCCACCCTCCCCTACTCTGCGTAAGCACACTTTTGTGGATTAATCCAAAAAAGGTCGGTATGAAAATATTTTCAGGAATTTTTTGGTACATTAAATATGTACCTTAAAGAATACACACGGGAGTCACATTGAACGAAATGTTTAGGAAACAAGATTTTTTTATTTTTCGATTTCCGAAACATGATAAGATTTGAACCGAATAACATAATTTCAATCTATGTAGAATGTTGAATGTGAAAAAATACTATTTTTATAATAAAAGTACAAATGAATATAGCATATGGTGGGAAAACGAATTCCCACGCGGAGAAATTGCAGGGGCGAAGCCCTAGGACTTCAACAATATTATTTAGCGGAGTGGACTGTATTTTTTAATTTAATTTTATTGATTAAAAAAAAAATATTGATTGAATAAAACAGCCATTACAACAAAAAAAAATATTTACAAATAAACTAAAATTATAGGCCAATTATAGTTTTCTATACATTACTAAATACAATGTCAAAAAAAAGGAAAAAGCGTACATTGAAAAAGCCACTTCGCATTATTCCACACGCAAAAAATAAATAAAATACTACAATAATAATGAAATAATAAAAAATAAAGTTTTTTTTTTACTCTGACTTAAAAATCATTTCGCTGGCGGATTCATGCGGAGTAATACGCTATCAGTCCTCCCTTATTTCTTTTTTCAAACAAGAAAAAATAATTACAATATTAAAGTGTCCAAAAAAATAAAATATTCAGTAGGTACAGTTAGATTAAATTATAATTATTATTTTTAAAAAGGGTTCTAGCATTTTCTTTAAATTTGTTTACAGTGATAAAATATATGCACATTTCAGCAAAAAACGTGTTATAATTATTTGCAATTCTAGGCAAAGAGGCATTCTTATTATTATTCGTGCTTGAAATACCAACGTGAAATAATTGTTGCAGCCGAGTTGTACGTTGAGGGTACGAATTTTGATTTTCTCAAGCAGTTGAGGGCAATCTAAGTTGTTATTGCATATTTTGTAAAGGAAAACGGTATCATTAATGATTCTTCTAGATAGTAAGGTATCGTTTTTGTGATGTACTGTAGCTTCTTCATAGTTATTGAAATGTAAATATTGACGACAGTTTAGGTGATTCAAATTTTTTATTTGAATTCTTTCAAGTCTTGAAATATATTTGGAATATTGAGGAGACCAGACAGTGGAAAAATATTTAAGGATACTGCGTACATCTGCAAAATATAGTGTTTTTAATGTCTGTGGATTGTTAAAAGGCTTACAGACACTTATTATAAAGTCCAATGTTTTGTAAGCTTTGCTTACTGTCTTCTCTATATTTTTATTTATTTATTTAACTTTTTGTACATAATATTATTTGTAAATTGGCGGGCTTATTGCCAAATGGCAATTTCTTCCAACCAACTAATAAAATAAAAGTTTTATTTTTATAATTCAAGTTACAGAATATATTCAATAGAAAAAAAAAAGATTAAAAAGTTGAAAATATATTAAAATAGAAATAAACGTATTTGTTTATAAATTACCTTAAATCAAAACTATTACTCAATAGGAAAAAGGAAAAAACCGGAAAGAGGAAAAAAGGAAAGGAGGAGAGATTAAGGAAGAGAAAGGAGATGTTTCTTCAGACGTGATTTAAACAGAGATAATTTAGTAACATCTTTGATGGTGGATGGGAGATGATTCCACAGTCGAGCCGCATGGACACTATATGAGTTAGAGAAGAAAGAGGAATTGTGTATGGGTAGAGAGTGCCTTGAGAATGAGAACGAAGAGGTAAACCATGAACTGATAAGCGTTGAAACTTTTTACACAGGTATATAGGAGCGTTAGGACTATGAAATACATTGAACAGAAGTGAGAGGGAGTGATAGTCTCTTCGCTGTCTAATTTTGAGCCATTTCAGTTGCCTACGATAATCAGAAATGTGGTCATATTTCCTAAGACCAAAAATGTACCTTATGCATGTATTCTGAAGTCGTTCAAGTTTATCGAGTTGCTCACAGCTTAAATCAGTCATGGAAACATCAGCGTAATCTAGAATGGGTAGTAGTAATGCTTGTACAAGAGTGCATTTAGTACTAATGGGTAAGAATTTTTGCAACCTTCTAAGTGAGTGTAGACTGAAAAATATTTTGCGGCTTAATTCATTAGTATGAGCTCGCCAGCAGAGATGTTCATCTATATGGTCTTCATATGTCAATTTTTCATACAAATATACACCAATGTCACGAATACATTCTACTTTAGTAATTTTGCATGCATTTATAAGGTATTTATTGTATTATTATCTTTTTTCTGGTAAAGGTCACTTTGTAGCATTTGGAGACATTCAATTTTAATGCAATAAGTGAATATCCTCGATATGCGGTATGCAGTGTCAATCGGTCACAACCCCAATGAATGAGATGGATTAGTAATAGATGCCACTAACCTGGTTCGTTCTTGATGGAATTGCGGAGGTCCATCTGATCAATTGCGAGCGGCTCCAACACTAAGACAGGCCCCCGATCTGGAGCTGAACACTGATGGTTGGTGGAAACAAAGTGTACGATGCGGCACTTTAAATATTGTTTATTCATGTTACAAAAACTGTGTCTTAATGATAACTACTTCTACCTGTAGTCAATCAAGTCGACGGTAAATAATAAATTAAAAGCAGGAGCACTTAGATTTTTTTTTTAAATTACGTTCAATGGCCTCTGGTTATGTTTCTTAGGGGTGAAATCAAATTCGCTCTAAAATTCATGAATTTAAAATTGGTTTTCTTTTAATTGTTTTCATTTAACTTTTATGATACCTCCGAGAAAAAACATCGACGAATGGTTAGGAAATAAATAGACACTTAACTTTCATTACTGTCTTAAAGAAATATTCGTCAAAGAAATTTACAAAATACAAAGTTGAGACAGAGTTAAATTTACTTCTTTTTCTTTTTAAAATATCTATTTTAGAGCCAGTGGTATCACAAAATGTTCAAAATAGGATTGTAAAATTTTGTTAGTTGTTGTTAAGGGAGCTTCTACTCCATTTGGAGATGACAACAGAAACGATGTTTATGTTTGATGTGTTTTAAAAAAAAAATGTTTTTTATTTATTTAGAATATCAACAGTTATACAGCAAATATAAAAAATTCAAACTAAAAAACATAAAATGAAAGCAGTAAGAGATATCTACGAAAATGAATTAAACATAAACAAGTAGGTATAGAATGTGTGTGTGTGTTTGTTTAAGAGAAATAGAGGGTGAGGGTGTGTGTATGTAAATAAGAATCAATTTTGTCTTGTAAAAGTAGATTGCATAAGTAAATGTTGGTAAACATTATAAAATTTAAAGAATTAAGCCGCAAAATATTTTTCAGTCTACACTCACTTAGAAGGTTGCAAAAATTCTTGCCCATTAGTACTAAATGCACCCTTGTACAAGCATTACTACTACCCATTCTAGATTACGCTGATGTTTCCATGACTGATTTAAGCTGTGAGCAACTCAATAAACTTGAACGACTCCAGAATACATGCATAAGGTACATTTTTGGTCTTAGGAAATATGACCACATTTCTGATTATCGTAGGCAACTGAAATGGCTGTAAATTAGACAGCGGAGAGACTATCACTCCCTCTCACTTCTGTTCAATGTACTTCATAGTCCTAACGCTCCCATATACCTGTGTGAAAAATTTCAACGCTTATCAGTTCATGGTTTACCTCTTCGTTCTTATTCTCAAGGCACTCTCTTAATACCCATCCACAATTCCTCTTTCTTCTCTAACTCATAAAGTGTCCATGCGGCTCGACTGTGGAATCATCTCCCATCCACCATCAAAGATGTTACTACATTATCTCTGTTTAAATCACGTCTGAAGAAACACCTCCTTTCTCTTCCTTATCTCTCCTCCTTTCATTTTTCCTCTTTCCTCTTTTTTCCTTTTTCCCATTGAGTAATAGTTTTGATTTAATATAATTTATAAACAAATACATTTATTTCTATTTTTGTATATCTTTAGCTTTTTAATATTTTTTTTCCATTGAATATGTTCTGTAACTTGAATTATAAAAATAAAACTTTTATTGTATTGGTTGGTTGGAAGAAATTTCCATTTGGCAATAAGCCCGCCAATGTTCAAATAACATTATGTACAAAAAGTTAAATAAATAAATAAAATAATTTTAAATGGGATTGTCAAATCTTCAAATTTTGTGATCGATTGCGGACTCTTGAGAATACTTTTAATAAGTTTTCTTTTATTTTACCTAAAAGCAAATTATTATTTATTTTTTTTTACAGAATCAATTATAAAATATGGCATAAAGTCGTGGGGAAATTCAACTAAAACTAATATTAAAACAATACGGGGTGTGCAGTACTCCATAGTTAACACTTTGTATCCCGGAGCCGTGTAAACACGTCATTATATAACCACGCGTTGTGTCCCGGTCCCGTGTTTTCACGTGGTTTACCAGCTGTCCAAAAAGGTGCATTTTATTGACATTTAGTGACTTTTATTAGTACTTTTTCGCTGTTAGTAAACTACCTTGAGGTGATTTTCACAAAAATTACGCTATATAAATTATCCAATCATAACAATACGTGAAATCACGGGCCTGGGACACAACGCGTGGTTATAATAATCACGCGTTTACACGGCTCCGGCATACAAAGCACAAAAAAGGAGTAAGACCTTGTATATGTGCAAACATTGCAATGTGGCTCTCCATAAAGGCAAATGTTGGCAAAATTTTCATACAAAAATGAATTATTGAATTGTTTCAAATAAATATGAGAAGTTTCAATTGATTTAACTCAGTATTTTCATAATTATGACACTTTTAAGAAACCCTGCACAAAGCATGAAATTTCACAAAAATGAGCCGGGCACAGGGTAAATTCTATGTGTATTCGGCCGGTGCTCAAAGTGTTAAGAGAATTGTACCAGCAGAGATTTACAGAAAGAAGTGATAAAGTTCTCCTGTACAAAACATTTAAAACTCTTCCATTTCGAGGATTACTGTGGCTTTGCATAATTCTAGAACGATTTTATAGTAATAATTTCAAAATTCCTCTCAAACATAATACATAACCATGATATGCAATAACAACTTAGATTGCCCTAAGCTGCTTCAGAAAATTAAAATTCGTATCCCCCAACGTACAACTCGGCTGCAACAATTGTTTCATGTTGGTATTTCAATCACGAATAATAATAATAAGAATGCATCTTTTCCCAGAATTATAAATAATTATTACAGGTTTTTTTACTGAAATCGATATATATTTCCTCACTTTTGACAAATTTAAAGAAAATGCTAGAGCCCTAATTAAAAATAATAATTACAATTTAGTCCACACTTATTTGTTTATAAATTTGTATAAACCACTTAATTTTTTTAATTACACTTCCACCGGTTTCGAGGTTACTACCTCATCGTCAGGAATTTAACTAACTTATAATTACACGCGTTGCTATTTATATAATAAAATATTGTATGAAAGAGACAGAAAATTGAAAGAAAGAGAGAGAAAGAAGATAAAATAAATCATAACGGGAATAGTTTTAAAAGAGGACTCGAAGTTAAATTTAATTGATTATTTATTATTTGAAGTTTTTGATTAATGGCTTTACTAATTTCTAATCGTTCTAAATTATCTCTCTCTCTTATCTCTTTCATACAATATTTTATTATTATACAATATTTTATTATTATATTTAAGTTAGTTTAATTCCTGACGATGAGGTAGAAACCTCGAAACCGGTCGAAGTGTAATTAAAAAAAAATAAGTGGTTTATACAAATTTATAAACAAATAAGTGTAAAATGTCATACCATAAAGTGAAAAATGTTTTTGATAACAATAATATAATTTAGTCTAACTGTACCTACCTAATTTTTTTTTTGTACACTTTAATATTGTAGTTATTTTATCTTGTTTAAAAGCACCTAGAAAACGATAAGTTTAGATTTCTGGTAAAATAATTTGGCGGGTATAGTATCATTGATTGATGGACGTAATTTTAAAAATCTGATGCTGATTGTTGATATTGGTAGTGTTCGCGTCGTCACCAGACGTTTCAACTGTGAAACTGCCCGTTATATGTCATGGTACCGAAAACATCAACGTTCTACGCATGACGCGCATTTTAAATAAATTTACGTGTAAAACAGCAAACCAAACGGCTCAAGATTTGTATACAAGAACTATTGTAAACTGCACAATATTTTGCGCAAGATAAATTTTTTTTCTGACCCATGTATTGTGAGCTTTACGTTTATAAAACTAACAATGTTTTTGAAAAAGTTATGCAGCTTAAATGTGAAAGTTTTAATTAGTTTTTTTCTATGGCTGGAGCAGTTCGTACTTGTCCCTAATAAAATACAATTCATTGAGAAGATTAAAACACGCTTTTAATGAAGTGTTCGCTGTTGAAGTTAAAAGTTTTATTAAAAAAACAAATAACAGTATTTTGAGTGTGTCCAAATATTGTTTGTAGACAAGGCTGGATTTCACTCTCTATGGAGTGATTGATTAAAGTTTATTGCAACAGAGAAGGAAAAAAAACATTTTTGAGAACGGAATATGGATGTCTAGACATCATGCGTGGTCCGTCCAAATATTGGATGGAACCAATCGACCAATGATTCCCTAAAAATATGACCTCTAAACAATTAATATCTATTTTCTTTTTATTTTATAAAATCAACTATAAGATAACTAAGCATTTAAATAACTACAAGAAATATTTAATTATTTATTTTTTATTTATTCATATTTTTCTCTTACAAACTATTATAATTAATAATAAAAATAATGTGACCTCGCTGGGGTTACCCGTGCCGAGGACACTTAACAATATACTTTTTTGAAATGTTTTTACATATGAGAATAAACAAAGAAGACTAACTTAATGAACATAAATAATTAACGAAATATTCAGACAGTTTTAAAAACTAGGTATACCTATATGTACATCTATATTATTTATATTACAAAATGCACAATGAAAAGAAAAAAAACCTAACATAAGATATACACTTGTGGAGCAGTTGATTCAATATTGGTTTGGGTGAATGAGACAATCCATTTTACTTCTACCCAGTTCAACTATCCGTTTTTAATAGCCTTTTTGAACATTTTCTCGTTACTTATTGTTTTAATGGAAGTAGGTTATAGATTTGAATTAAATAATACTCAAAATAACTTTGTCCGAAAGTGGTGTAAGTTTGTATTTGTTTAAGTTGTCTTTGTGTTAAGGATCTAGTGATTATATTATTTGTATGTGATATATATTTTTTTTTTTAAAATACAATTTATTTAATATCATATAAAGTTACAACATGTTAACAAAAATAAATACATAATAAAGCAAAAGTAAAAAAACAAAAAAACAAAACGGAATACCACACCAAAAAAGAAGCAACCTCTTGTGCTTGCTGTGGGATTACAATATTAATAATTTAAGTACAAAATACACATATATTTCAAAAAATAAATGAAGGTATATAAAACATTTTTTCATAAATAAGTGCATATACATATGTATGCAAAAGAGCATGCGTGCGCACGCATGTATAATTACACACACATATACACGCACACTCACTCGCACGCACATACACATCCACCCACATACATAATATAACATGGTGAAGAAAATTATAAAATAAGGTTTTCAAGTTACCCAACAAAAAAACTTCAAGTACTGAAGAGAAAACATTTAAAAAAAGAAAGAAAACAAAAAAAAACATATTTCGTTAATTTTAGAAAACGTAAATATAATTTAAATGTTAAAAAACATCATTTGTTAGGGTAGTATTGTAGGGGTTATGTCTTTCATTTGAGTAAGAGTAGTTTTTTAATCTGTAAGTGAGTATTGTTTTAGCGTATAATTGTTTAGGTGTCATAAGTTGTGATTTGTGGAATATTTCTTCAGTAGATAGTTTGTTTCTTTAATCGAAGCCATTTAGATGGTATTATTAAAAAAATGCTTTCTTAGGAAAGGTTTGATGTTCATTCATCGATAACTTTCAAAAACCTTTCGAGCGCGCAGTTATGCGCGAACTGGTAGAAAATACACAGCGCTTTGTCTAATTTTGGATTATTGAACTAAGCAAGTGCTTTATTTGCTTTAGGGCGGGCCGTCAGTACAGAATTTTACAAGTCCGCGCATGCGCAAATAGATATCACTAATATCTTTGGAACCAATCCTAACAAACACATCCAGATTCATTTTCTATTCTACTACATTAGAGCCATTAATAAAAGCCCAAAAAGCCTTACTAAGAGTAGCCAGCAAAAAGCCTTACCAATACTCTACAGACAGACTTTTTACAGAATTTCCAGTACTAGACATAAGACAAATATACATAAAGACAATTTTAAGACATTTCCATCAAAATCCTGACAGACATAATGACGGACAACAAATTTACGACACTAGGCAAAGACAAAAGACAATACTTCTGCTCCCAAAGAAAAAAACAAATTACGGACAAATGCATTATACTTTTCTGGCCCCTAAACTATACAACTTTTTAAACAAGGACATATTGGCGAACAAAATGAAAAACAATATTTTCAAAGCTAGAGTACATAAATGGATTGCTAAAAAGACTAGACAGGAAGTTGGTGAATATGTTTCACATATAAGAATGTAATTATAGTTTCTTGAAGATCCTTTTTTGTTTTATTGATGTAGGTATGTTTTAATTTTTCATTTTTTTATTTCTTTTAAATTTTTACACAATTGACGTGAAATTATGTACAATTATGTATAAATAAATAATACACCGACACTCCGGAACGTGCCTGTGGGCCAGTGGAGTGGCTATATCCATAAAAAATATATATATATTGAATGTACCTACCTATTGTATAGACATTTTTGCTAACTATGTATATGTATTGTATTTTATATTGGATTAAATAAATAAATAAAAATAAATAAAATAAATAAATAAAAATGTACTGTGACAGTTTTGTAATAAATTTAGCAGTTAAATCAGTTGACACGATTGCATTTTAATATTAAACTATGGTATATAACTCTTTTATGCTAAAATTATGGCATAAAATTGCTTTATAGTTTATTTAAAAGCGCTTAATTTAATATCTGTGTTACTAGCAAACACAAATTTTACCTATGTTTATATTTAGTACAATATGACTTATTCCCTAATCGAAAACTTCACCGCACGCTCTTGCTAGACATATACAGGGCATGTGAACTGTATTAATTGACTTGGTGTTTATTTTGTAGAACTCCATATAATAATTTTAATGTTAAAATCAGACACTTTGAGTCTACTTGAAAGCTATTTAAATTTGTTGCAACAGAGAGAGAAAACATTTTTGAGAAGGGAATATGGGAGTTTAGGCATTTACAGGGCTTATGACCTGTCATTGGCTGGTTTAAGTGGCCACTTTACACCCATTTAACATTCACCATTTTACTTATGTTTAAACATTCACATTTCCTTAACTCTTTCATCTGAGGGGAGATCCTTAAGCCCACCATCCACGCGCAGCTGTTATAGAGTCCTAGGAGACTCTCTTCAGCTGCGTATAGTGGAAAGTTATTATAAATATTCCTAAGGAATACAAACTCTACGCAGATTAAGGAGGGGGGAGGAGGATGTATGGACAGAGGCCAACACGTCATCCCCACCCCTCAGGAACCCCTTCAATGCCTCTGTTTTTTTTTATTAAAAAAATATGTATTTATACAAACAATTAACATAAATAAACGTATCCAAATATACAAAAACGATTTCTCAAAACTATAGTAGCACAACAAACATAACTAACCCAACAAACATAAACTTTTTCAACTCTTTCATCTGTTGACTTTTGTGAAATAAAAGAGCTAAAACCTTTATCATGTAGGTGAGATTCATCCGGTTGAACCAATTCACGTACTAGGCAACGCCTGAAAACAATTTACCGATTTCGTATACTTCTAATTTACCAGGTAGTTAATTGAACAATGTACCATATTCCGTTCTCAAAAATGTTTTCCTTCTCTGTTGCAATAAAATTAAATATGAGCAACTCCCTAGGGAGAAAATCCAGCTAGTTTGCAAGCATTTGGATATACTCAAAACATTGTTGAATTAACTACCTGGTAAATAAAGAAGTATACAAAATTGGAAAATTGTGTTCGGGCGTTGCCTAGTAGGTGAATCGGTTCAGCCGGATAAATCTCACCCACATGATAAAGGTTTCAGCTCTTTTACTTCACAAAAGTAAACAGATGGAAGAGTTGAGGAAATTTAGATGTTCAAACATAGGCAGAATGGTGAATGATATACAGTGTGTAATGTGGCCACTTAACCAGCCAATGACATGTCATTAGCCCTGTAAATGCCTAGACTCCCATGTTTCCTTCTCAAAAATATTTTCTTTCTCAATAGCAACAAATTTAAATATGAACAACTCCCTAGGAAGGAAATCCAGCCAGTCTGCAAGCATTTGGACATACTCAAAACATTTTTGAGTCTAGTTAAAATCGTTAACATATTTGAACAATTATTCCGTCTTGTTAGGGTATTTTCAAACGAATGCTTATGAACTGTCATTGGCTGGTTTAAACGGCCACTTTGCACACTGTTTAACATTCAACATTCTGCTTTCATTTGAACATCCAAATTTCCTCAATTCTTCAACCTGTTAACTTTCAAAAGGTAAAAAGCTAAGACTTTTATTGATGATTGCGAGATTCGTTTGGCTCTAAATCAATAAAAAAATAACAAAACAAAGTAATTGCTCTTAATTTTGTCAATTTGTTCACGACAATACTGTTTCTTAACAGAGTACTGGATAAGCTGGTACTGACAGTTATTTTCCAGTTATTTTCCACATTCTCTCAACTCTTCCATCTTCTGACTTTTGTGAAGTAAAAGAGCTGAAACCTTTATCACGCGGGTGAGATTCATCCGGCTGAACCAAATTACCTACTAGGCAACGCCTGAAAACAATTTTCCAATTTTTATACTTCTTCTTTAACCAGGTAGTTAAATCAACAATGTTTGAGTATGTCCAAATGCTTGCAGACTGGCTGAATTTCCTCCCTAGGGAGTTATTCATAAATTTATTTCAACAGAGAGGGAAAACATTTTTGAGAGGGGAATATGAAAGTCTAGGCATTTACAGGGCCTACGACCTGTCATTAGCTGGCCACTTTACTCTATACTTCTTTTTTAACCATTTTACGTATGTATCATTTCGTATATAAAGATGATGAATAAAGTTGATGCTGAAACAAGCAAAAATAATTAGTATATGTTTTAATAATAATTAGATATAAGTTAATATTAGGACATTCATTTATTATGTTTGTACTATTTAAAGACAAAATAAAAAAAAATAAAAAAAAAAATTTATGTTTTTTTTAGTACAAAATTTCGACCAACTCTTCTTTTGACTAGTCTGTTTTTTTGTTGGCTGGAAGATATTGCTTTAAGCAATAAGTCCGCCGAAGAACTTCTTTGTACTTGAAGTTTTAAATAAATAAATATATACGACTAAAAAATAAAAACTTCCTAAAAACTTCAAACTTATAAACAAAACAAAAACAAGAAAAATAATAATTGAATGAATTTTTACATGACCGAGAAAAAATAAAATTAATTATAATAAAGGCAAACAAATAAACAAAATTCATCGTCCTTGTCCTATAATTAATATACAAAAATAAACGCCCGTTATTTGACAAAATTATGACATTTTCACATTAAATACTCATATTATACCAATTTGTTTGATCGCGTCTTCAGAACATTAATATTTCACCACACTTTAGTTACAAAACAGAAGTCCTCAGTCAGAAGTCAGAAGTTGATATATTTTATAACCATGTCGTTTTGTAATTTATTGAAAACTGTATTTTCATAATCCATAATATAAACTATTCAATTCAGATTTGAGTTAAAAATCATAATTTTCAAAATACTTGTCACCAGAAGTCAAAATCTGCTATTTATAAAATCTTTTAAGAGCAACTTTGGTTTTTATGTCCCAATGTCCAGAATGTGTAGATTAGTCAATTCATCACTCGACTTGGAATTTTTTGGGATAGATCTTCCGGCTTTTCGTAGATCTCTTCGCGACGGTATGGGATGAAGTTGGATTGGCATGGTTTAGCACAAAGTTTTTGGTCTTTCGTTCTTTTGAATATATTGTATACTATTATTGTTTTGCCCTTGCTTGACTTTGCTTAATAGTTTTATGTTCTTTTTATTCAGTTTCTAACATTTATGTTTCTTCATGTAACTGTTGTAATTGGCTTAGGCCGTATGTATATAATAAATAAATAAATAAATAATCATCATCATTCCATGTCCACTCCCTAGTTGAAACCATAGAATTAAGAATAGTCCAGAAGATCATATTTGAATATATCGGACTGTGTCCAATATTTCCCCCACTTAGACACACTTTCGCCGCGCGCATACGTTAAGTAGCCGGATAATGTTGCTTGAAGGGAAAAAAAATCATAACACAAATGTAAGGTAAAAAAAAAGCAAACTGTTAATTTCTCTAAAATTTAATTGTGCACGCGGAAACATTGATTGACACAACAGATTCGATAAGGAAAGGGTCATTTAATAAAAGTAATTGAATTTATGAACTTTGAACTTAAAATATAAAACAAATTTTATTTGATACAAAACGGATATTTTTATATCATGCTAAATAATATTTGATGTTTTAAAGATAATGTCGTTCAAATGTCTCCCACGGCGTTGTTTAATCCGAGGTCTAATTTTCATTAGTTTTTTTAGTAAATAAGCAAAGTCGGGTAAAAAAAAATTCTACCCTGGCAACACAAACGAAATTTTCATTTTGTTTCTTCGGCAATCTGACAGGTGGTATAATAATTCATTTTTTTTAGTAATGCATTTGTTATATACACATTCATTTGCAAATTACAGATGACATGTGATTGCATCCTGTTTCTTTAAGATCCTAGCAGTATTTCTAAACTTCAAAAGGACACGACACGGCATAGTTGAATTCAAATCAGGAGTTGCGTACTGAGCGACGTCTAAAATGAAACAAACTGGTCAAAACGTAAACCTACTTATTTATGAGTAGTTGAGTCGCCTTCTGTTTGATGTGCGTATGCGGTTTCTGGACTATTCTTAATTATATGATCTATTCATATAAAAGGCAATGTTTGAATGGTTGTCTTCGATGGACTGAATAACTACCGGACCGATTTACGTGCGGTTTTCAGACAAATGTACATCTTTGCCACGAGAAGGTGTATAGCTCATAAATCATAATAATAAAATCTTCAATTTATTAAGTACAAAAAATGTAGGAGCGTAAATGTTTTCTTTATCCTTCACCAGGGTTGCATTCGACGAAAATGCAGATACAAAAAAAATGGACGGAGGTTATTTTTTTGTGTATAAAAAAAATACATTCAACATTAGTTTTTTTATGGATCCCAGTCAGATTATTTCATTGAATTCCTTATAATTTCTACCTATTTATTTCTTTTTACTGGATTTTTGGTTATACTAAAATAATATCAACTGACATTCAATACATTTTTGAAAATCGCATTCCTGACTAGAGTGCATCCCTGAGCAGAGTTTGACATTTGCTTAAATAATTATTTGTGTAAAAATAATTTATTATTTTATGTTTTGGAATTAAAACATAAACAAGTACTTAGGTACCTATTTAAATTCAACATTTGAATATCCTATTATTTTTAGATTTAGAATTCAATCATAAACACGTAGCCATGTACCTACTTACCAATGAAAAGGGACTTTTTTACGTTTATGAAACGTTTACGTTTTCTGAAAACCGCACGTAAATCGGTTAAGCCGTTTAGGAGGAGTACGGTGACATCACACGTACAGAGGAATTATATATAAAGATAAGGGCGGGCATATTGCCTTAAGGCAATTTCTTTCTACCTACCCAAACTGTTCAGTTTGAGAAAATTACAAATACATGGACATATTGAATCTTACAATTTTATGCAAAAATTGAAAACAAAAACAACTCCTTAGTGAACGAATACTCGGAAATATATTAATAAATACTTTGACCTAAAAGGATAAACCGGATATATCTCCCAGCTTCCGTGTTGGTTTAAAATCCTTTATCTTATGACCTTTCGCTTAATCTTTTCTACTGCATTCCTGTCCTCAGAGCGGAATATATTGCAACATTCTTCAGAAGCTTGAGAAATCGTATTTCATGCTTTCAATCTTGCTTTAAAATAAAATAGACTCGCCTATCCAATATTGCATAAGAAACTGAAGGGAATAACCCAAATTAATATTAAAATACAGTGTTATTTAAAATTGCGGACTCCATTGCGTAACTCCGTATTTCAAACTGTGAATGAGTGATAAATACAAAGTAACTATATCTGTACCTCGGAGGATAAACCATGGGAGTCACATTGAACGAAATGTTCAGGGAACAAGATTTTGTGGTTGTAAAATTTCCAAAACATCTCAATAATCGTAATAATAAATATACATTTTTTTTATTTTTTTTTATTTAAATCTTAAAGTAGGGCACACATATCATACATATTGTTATGTGTGTTCTAATAATAACATTGCAAATATATTTAATTTATAAATTGTTTATCACATGTGTCTTGACCATTATTTAAAATTTTGATATGTTTTTTTCTTCGTAAATATTTTTTTCCATTTCGTAATACTTTTTAATTGCTTTAAAAAAAATTGAATTTTGTGACTTTGCCTTTTTCCTAAATGGAAGTCAAATTTTGTTCTTTTCTCTAGTATTGTGATCGTGTTCATGCTGGTTCCGATCATTTTTTTTCCAAAATTCTGTTTTTTTATTAGAGTTTATAATTTTATGAACAAATATCATTGTATTGTAAAATATTCTTTGTTTATATGTTAATAATTTCATTTCATTTACCATCGACTTTACCCTCGTGTATCTGTTTTTTTTTCAAAATGATTCTTAAGGCTTTATTTTGTAATACAGTTAGTTTATCTATGTTTTCTTTGTTTGATAAAAATAAAATGCTACTATAGTAGTTAACGTGTGGTTCAATAATTGCTTTGTAAATAGTTTTGCAAGAGTCCTTATCAATAAATCTTCTGATCCTTCCCAAAATTGATATTTTTTTTGCAATCTTATTTATTACCATCTTAGCGTTTTGGTGAAATGCATGTTTTGAATCCAACATTACACCTAAATATTTAATTTCAGTGACTTCATTAAGTTTTTCATTTTCTATTACAATTGATGGTGTAATTTCTATTCAATTTCAATCTATGTATTTATTTATTAACGGACATTGTCCATTTGTACAATTTATTGGGTTTTAATATTACAATAAAATAATAGTTAAAAACATTTTTAAAAAAGAAAAAAAGCATTGATAAACATAAGGGACATCAAGACAAGATCTGGATTATTTATTAAGTTTAATATATTAGAAAAAAATAAAATCACTTTGTTTTTATGTACCACTTATATTTTTTATAATTTGACAACCAACTAGTTTCGGCAATACTACGCCTTCTTCAGGGTTAATTACAAACTAACATAACAGATATACAATTTTCACAGTGAAGGTAGAGTGGGCGTGGCTACGGGGGTAGAGAAGAGAGGGGGTTTGTGTGTGGATTTAAGGAGAGGGAACATATTTAAAATGGAACTATTACTAAGATTTATTTGATAATATTTTCAATATTATAATATTATTTTTTTTATTTACAGCCTTTCAATATTTCAAAATATTTCAAAATAATCAAGTACATATCCTTTTTTGTTTGTATGTAGAATTTCGATGCCATCTTCAAATTTTAAAATATTAAATAAGCGCCCTTGAGGTGATTTTTACAAAAACGGCGCTATTTTAACTATCCAAACACAAAGTAAGTGCTTAAAACATCAAAAATATGTTATAAAAATTGGAAAATTGTTTTCAGGCGTTTCCTAGTAGGTGATTTGGTTCAGCGCTTTTACTTCACAAAAGTCAATAGATGGAAGAGTTGAGGGAATGTGGATGTTCAAACATGGGCAGAATGGTGAATGTTACACAGTGTGTAAAGTTGCCACTTAAACCAGCCAATGACATGTCATAAGCCCTGTAAATGCATAGACCTCCATATTCCCTTCTCAAAACTGTTTTCCCTTTATGTTGAAATAAATTTAAATATGAACAACTCTCTAGGGAGGAAATCCAGCCAGTCTGCAAGCATTTGGACATACTCAAACATTGTTAAGATTTTTATTTCAACTTAAAAAAACATTTTTAAGACGAAAGTTTACTTGGTAAATAAAATAGCTTATTGCGATAATTTCTGCATTTTAACTTCAAAACGGCAGAAATTGGACTTCCCTGTTTAATCCTTTAAGGTACAAATGTTTTTAGTTTGTCCAAATTCTTCATACACAATGACCGAATTCCATACCCCGGAGAGTTATTATAATTATGTTCCTTGGTGTAATAATAGATCAGAACATGAACGGCATAATCATCAACAAATCAGAAGAAAAATGAGAAAATGCACTTTAAAGGATTAAGGAACAAATTAGTAAAGATAATGTGAAAAAGTGTACTATTTTTCTGTTCACTCCAGTTTGGGATAATGTATTAGAATATTAGGATAGTGTAATAGAATATAAAGCTAAGCCATTTTTTTTTTTTATATCGTATTATCAGCGTTAAATTTTGAATTTCTGAAATAACTCCGCGTGTGACGTCAGAGGTTGTTCTATGAGAGTTCTTTCTATTGCTTCGTTTACGGTGACCAAACCGAATATACTTTAAAGTCCCCATATCATTGGATGGTTCATATAAACCAGTGACGTCATGCAAAGTAGTGCGTTTTTATTAAAATATATAAATATATATTTTTTTTGTACATTTTTGAGAAGTTTTACCATACAATTTAATGCTCTAATTTTAACGGTGCGCAAGAAAAGATTTTTGTATCCAATTTCCCGTAGGGCTGACGTTCCTCATTGGATGGGGAAGAGCGGATAATAACAAAAGTAACCCATTTAAAGTAGAACAGAGAACAATTCTTAAAGTAATACTAAAAAAATATCAATTTTCTCAACAATAATATTTTATTTATTATTTTAAGTTTCTAACGTATTTACAGAAAAAATCGATAATTCAGCTGATCAAAAAAATAAAAAAACCAAAATTAGCACAAGCACATCTTTGTGTTTTTTAATTATTTTGACTTACCAAAATGTTTTACATATATTTACAGCAAATTGACTATTAAATATACGGTTGAATAGGCAAAACAATACTTTTATAGCCTTCCTAAAAAATTTAAAAATAAAAGATACAAATAAATTGAAAATAGAATTAAAGAAACACCCTGCAAATATAACAGTAGCTCAATCACAAATAACTATTTATGTGCTTAAAAACATGCTAAGCATTTGAGCGATCACACTGAACAATAATGAACAGGCTTAAGTTATCGCAGTCATAAATCAACGCGTGTGTAATCTCTAAGTCAACGCTCGTGCCGGTTTGTTTTTTGTTTTCCTCGTAAATAAATACAGTTCTTTGACGAAAAATCGGCGTTCACTATAAAAAATAATACAATATATTGCATTTGCAAAATATTCAGGAGTATCTAATACAAAAAACTGAAAACTAAATTACAGTAAATATGGCGACTGCTTCATGACATTTGGCTTGCCAACCGACGTCACAACAACCAAGGCCAAACACGTCGCGTTTTTCTGGCAACACCTTTTTATTAAATTTATTTTTTACATTTATGCATGAAAACATTTCTCCACAATATCCATATTGATTTTGAAAATACCATTTATTTTCATAAATTCTTTTTATAAATTTTTATTGGTACTCGCAACATGTATAATTCCCTATAAGTGGGGCTTCTAGTAGGAATATGCAGTGTCTTACATAATGTTTTATTTTTTAAAGGAATAACCCGCTAAACCTTCATTTTTTGGGCTTGTCAGCAAGTGGAAAAGAGAGGATATGGAGGGAAGTTATAAAAGTACACCACACTACCCAGATCAATTGAGACGTAATAATTCTTGGATTTTTTCTACTGGCAATAATCGAACTTGCGACCGACGCCAGTTTCACAGTTGGCCGTCTAACCAACAGCGCCACGGCGCCTGTCAAATTATATTTTAAGTCATTCTGTATCACTTCAAAATACATTCTTTGATTTCATATGTAAAAGTTTTGAATAAGAGAGTTTTCTTAACAAGGTTAGGATCCACCCTTTGAAGAAAATAAAACATTTTTATTTGAGACAATTGTAATAATCTACCCTTAGTTGTGAATTGTAAAAGTTTCTGGAATTCATAAAAGCAAGAAAGGTAATAATCATTGGAGCTTTAAGTCCAAAAACAAGCGAAGCTCTGTGGAAGTATATTGTGTTGCTTTACGATGGATTGGGCGCCGAAATTTGTTCTGAAACGGGGAAATGTAGAATTTCAGGCCATAAACGAATGAGTTATCTCGAAGTATATTACTTTTTCTGCAAAGTAAATAAGTTTCAGCGGACTTGTGTTTGGTAGGAGAAAAAATGTTTGTTCAGGATAACATTTATTGTGCTAATTTAGCCGCAAAGGGCTTACCCAAAAATTTTTTTGAATAATTTTATTAGTTCAAAAGGGCATATAGCAAAAAATGGAAAAAAAATCAAATACAAAGAATCAAAAACGATAAAGGAATAGTTTTAAAAAAAAACTAATAAAATATACAAATATTTAAATAACTAATAACAATTTTAGGAGGAACAGAAATTTCTATAGGTTCAACACGAGAAATAAAGATATGCTAGTTGTGCCCACCACTAGACTACAAAAAAATAATCATTCTTATGCCTCAAACTGCATACGATTCTACAATAAGGTACCTCTTGAAATGTAGGCTTTGTCAAGAAAAAAAAAAGATTTTGTCAAGCACAGGCTGTTTGAAAGGAGCTACTGTAAAGTCGAAAAATATTTGCAGGACAAGACAGCTTGGCATTAGATTCGTGTTTATTAATTTTTATTTATTGATTTTAGTTTGTTGGTTCAAATTGTGTTGCTGATTAAAATTTATTCGTTTGTTATGTTTAATTTACTAATTGTTGAATTATTTTACATAGTAATAATTTTATAAGAGATTTAATGAAGTCTACGTAAACAATATACGAGTACTAATAATATAATCCGATCTTCTAGTCCTATTTAAAATTCTCAACTCACTCTTTGATGCGCCTGAACTAATGAGTTCAACAAAATTTAATATAGGAACCTCAGACAAAACTGACTCTTTCATACCGATAACCATAGAACTAACTGTGGTTTTCATTCCCCTATGCCCAGAATTCTTAGATCTGCCAACAAATATACCAGTCTTGATTTCTTTGATAACAAGTTGTCGTCTTTCAAACGATCAATGAATCAAATTCAATTATAAACACCTCTCTCCCGCTTTCACTCCCAAGTCTATTATATAGCATTGTGTCTTTCTACTTCCTTTTGTAATCATTTTCTACGTATAAATATATCCTTTAAAATGTCCATTGCGTGTATTAATAAATAAATAAACTACAATGGCTAAGTCTAGAAACATCTCTATATTTGTAAAATATTATGATAATTGGATTAAAAAAATATTTATTGTGTGTAATATTAACCGAATATCGTTCGGTCGAAATCAGGTAAGGGTTATCACAAAAGCCATTTACAGGGCTCTGCAGATTAAATGAACACCTTGCTAGAATGAACCTTTCTGAAGTTTCTAGATTAAGGTTCTGCAGAGCAGATAAGAAAATACCTATATTCATTGTATTGTGAATATTATTTCGTTATTTATTAATTTACGGACACTGTCTATTTATACGATTCATAGGGTATTACAATATAAGAACAGTTAAAAACATAAAAAAATAAGAAAGAAGCATTGACATACATAAGGGACATTTTTTTTATTTATGACAAAATACAAGGTTTTTAAACTTTACATATTACATTATATTACATATTTTATTTGTACGAAATATTCCCAATCATCAAAAGTGCTGGTATGAGGGGATATTATATAAAATAACACAATAGTTTAAATAAAAATTCGAAAAAATAACATCATCACTCGTCACACGGGCTATAAGAACTGTTTTAGTTTGGTTTTTTTTAAGTATGTACATGTTTTGTATATTTTTTAGATCATTAGAAAGTGAAATGTAAAAATTGATTGCTGTATACAAAAAACTGTTTCTTTTTCTGTTGGTCCTAGGTTGTTCGCAAGTTAAATTACTTGATGCTCTTGTATTTATTTTATGTATGTTGATAGTTTTTGATGAACAAAAGACTATCGAGTATTTTGTATGTATGGAGCTGTATTTAAAAAGATAAAAGTGTCAAGAAATAGGTTTTTTTGTTTTGAAAAATGGGGTTGAAACGTAAAAGAAAAAAAGGGCTATGATAGAATTAGTGAAGGGTAGTTCTGGGATCTAATGGAGGAAAATCTGACTTTACTGTGAGTAACGCGAATTTTGTAGGAAAATTCAAAGCTCCAGAATGCTTTTTTATTTTATTTGAAATTCCGCAATCCACTTTAATTAGAAATTCCTAAAACAATTTTATTTCTGAATCGTTTCTGATGAATATAAAGTTAACATGTGAAATTTAATGATTCAAAAAACTTACAGAATTAACCAATATTTTAAGTACGTCAAAACTTTTATAAACAGGGATTCCACTTTTATAAGAGTCATAAAAATAGACAAAATTATTTTTACCCGCCCATACCTGTGATGTACTACGTGATTGTGGTGCAAAAAAAAACATACTTTAAAAAAAAAATATATATATATATGTTATTCTCTTAAGTGATTGTATTTTTTTCCTAATCCAAAAGAGATTTTTAAAAACATTTTATGTAATATCAAGATTTTTAAAATCAATATTCTATAATTATAATAATAAAAATACTTTATAGTTTTATTCCACTTTTATTTATAATTATTTTATAAAATTTTTACCAGTGACCGGGTTTCGTCGTGACTGACATCGTCAGACTGGTACCAGTAAAAAATTATAAAATAATTATAAATAAAAGTGGAATAAAACTATAAAATATTTTTATTATTATAATTAAAATGCAGTTCCACCAAGAAATGTCAGTAGAAAAACTCAATATTCTATACATAAAAAAATGTTTTTGTGTAAGTTTTGCAAATGCGCTAGCACTAGATAATCGACCCATGATTTGACTAAATGAAAATATGTATTTATAAACCAGTGTTTCAATCCATACTTGTACATCGAATACTTATAATTTTATTTTTACCATTAAAAATCGCAGCAAAATTTAGACGAACGCAAAATTATTCTGTGTATATTCTATTACCATATCATTAGCAACTAACAAAGCAATAGTTGTCTATGTCACGCTCATAAGCGCGTCTGAGCGCGAGAGAGACAGATATTATTTTCATAATACGTATGCCGTGCGATGTCATACCATGAGCCTATTTACAGATACTACACAATGCGTTTGTGTAAGTGTTGCAAACGCGCCAGCTTTAAAACAATCACCAGTAACTATCACCAAAGCCTAAAAAAAGGTGTGTAAAGTGACTATTTAAACTAGCCAATGACAGAACTAGTCATGGACCCTAGACTAGAGACCTGGACATCCATATTTACTTCTCTAAAATGTTTTCGATCTCTGTTGTGATTTGTTGATACTTTATTAATGTCAATTATGCCATGCATTAATTATTATTTTTTTCCCATAAAATCTATGTTACCTTTTTACTCGTCTGCGAGTCCCACCTTCACATAAGTTATTTACTCTACCTAGTGAGAATAGACTGTGTCTAATACGTTTGCCATTAAATTATTTTTAATAATAAGTATCTTTTTCACTGTTTTGCAAACATAACATATTGTATTATTTACTGTAATAAACGCCGATTTTCAGAACTAAACTTTATTTCTAGCAAGTCAAAATATACATCGTCAACAAATATAATTATATTATAAATTAAAATAATCGCAGTATTTTTTTCATTCCTTTTTTGTTGTGAAATTCCAAGCTTTTCGGGCCATTTTTTCTCCAGTAATAATTTATTTTGCTAAGTATATTGTAAGTACTAATTTCTTAGTATTTTGTATACAGCTTTCAGAATCTGGCAACGTGACATTTTTAGTTTACAGCGGTATATTTCCGTTGCTCATCTCAACAAGGGCTTTGTGAAAATTCCAGCCCCTAAATAAGTTTGGTCGATTTCACTGAAGTCAGGCGAGCGTGTAAATCTGAGTCAGGTATAATTGATAAGATTTAGAATGGGTCTTTGAAATGGTTTGGTCATATAGAACGAATAGATGATGAAAGAATAGTAAAACCGGTAAAAAAAATGTAAATAGGGGCTAGATTTCTTACTGTCTATGCGCTCTGTAGCTGCAAGACGTGCTGGGATATTTACATTACATTTACTTTTTTTTTTTTCACCACAACAGGCCAGGAGGCCTAATTACAGTGGTGAATTACATCACAGAGCACCCAGGCTTGAGGAAAATCACATTTTTAATTTTTGTGTTCTCACCGGGAATCGAACCCGGAACCTTCCGTGCGTGAGTCAAGCGTCTTGACCACTACACCACGGAGGCCGCCAATTTATTTATTGTACAGCGCCTTTGAGGTGATTTTCACAAAAATGGCGCTATATAAATTATCCAAACATATGTATATACTATTATAATTTTTATTTATTATACATATATACGGCCTAAGCCAATTACAACAGTTATATGAAAAAACAAATGTTCAAGAAACTGAACAAAAATAACCTAAAACTATGAAGCAAAGACAAACAAGGGCAGTAATATAATGGTATGCAGTATATTCATAAACACGATTAACATATGAGACTTCCAGAAAACCCATGCCAATCCATTTTCATCCCACACCGTTTTAGTGGCAAAGAGGTCTACTAAAAGCCGGAAAATCTACACCTTGAGGCCGACATGATTTGATGATTTAATATTAATATATTACAACAGAAGTGAAGAACATTTTTTTTGTATTTGTTTTGATTTAAGAAGGTAAAACATAAACAGAAAAAATATAAAAATAATAATGAAACCCACTAAACCGCGAAACCGGCTTGTCAAGAGGTTTCTTATTTTTCCTTTACAAAGAAAAACGTTAGAGAAATTACATAATTTTAAAAAGTAATATAAACATTATTAAGAACAAAAAGCGTATTTTTAAACAAAATTTAAATACAAAAAATTAAATAGACGATCGTTTACATAAAATAATAATCAATATAAAGCCTTGTTATATATGAGCCATTTAATTATGTTTTCCTTAAAAGTTTTATCTACATTTTCTTTTAAGATCTGCTTAGAAATTTTATTAAAAATTTTAGTAATTGAATAATGAAAGGTTCTTTGGCCATACTTGTTTACATACCTCGGTACTGACAAGCTTTCACGTTGTGCTAGCCTTGTATTGTTTGTATGTATATACTTTTTCTGGTAGTTACTATCAAATCGATATCTAGTGAAAAATTGAGCCATAAAATAGCATTTAGGGACAGACACCCTTGCTTTTCAAAAAGTTCGGGTATCTCTTCCTTATCAATTCTAGCTTATCTGTTAATTAATTTAAGAGCCGAGTTTTGTAAAGACTGATTTTTTTTAATGTTGGTCATACCGAAGGGAATAGGGAATATAATGGTCTTTGCTTTTACAGGGCTTATGACCTGTCAGATGACCTTCAAGTGGCCACTTCATACACTGTGTATCATTCCCCATTCTGCCTATATTTGAACATCCAAATTTCTTCTATTCTTCAATCTGTTGAACTTCGTAAAGTTGACGAACAGAAACGTTCTTTGATGCGGGTGAGATCAATAGCTATAATTAGTATTCATAGCTCCCGAAGGGGTCGAATCAAGTTCTTGTCTACAAAAATTGGGATAAACTCATAATATTGAAGATGATTTGATTTTATAATTTAAATTTAAAATTATTTTTTAATTCATAATATTAATATAATACGGTATTTTATATTACATTATACTCTCTCAAAAGACTCTTGTTCTTGAGAGAATTGATATAAAAATACGTTTTGCTTTGATTGCGTACACCCGGAAGCAAATTGGTATGATTTCATTGGTAGCACAATGCATATTGTATTTCTTTTGTAGGTTTTTCCGACAAATAAACCTTTTTCATGAACAGTATTTTGAATATTTTATTTTGAAGAATAAGATAAACCCGCCTTATAGTGTGGTGGGTGCTTCGCCTAGCACGCTTAAGGAGCTATTTCCATCAGGGTTAACCAAAAATGATAACCATTCTTGGTCTGAGATTGGGTTCCCATCTCAAAGATATTTAGCGACCAATAAAAATACTTAATTTTAAGGTAATAGCAAAGCTAACTCCTGAGACTTTGAGTTTCAGCTGTTCTTCCCTCTCCTTGGTGGTCATCCGGGCAGACGGCAAACGGCCGGGATTTCATGGGCAATGGTATAGGGGATTTTGGAGCTGTCCATTAATGGAATTATTGACGTAATCTCTCCATAATATATTTACTATGCAATGGGTATCGCAAATCCGTCTAACTTCTTGACTCTAGATTCTGCCTCTTTTGGGTTTCCCTGCGATTGCCTTTAGTACTTTCATTTCTGACGTTCTGAGCAGTTATTTGGTTTTTCTATTTAGTTTTTCTATTTAGTTTTTCTATTTAGTTTTTATACTTGGTTTTTCTTATTTTTTATTTTCTCTCTATCTATCCTCGCATTGTTGTATACACCATAATTTGGTCTGACACACGTTTTGTATATCCGAATTATGTTTTCAATAATCATGTGTTCATTGTACTATACGACATTTCTTAGGCATCCAGATGTTCACTAAATGAATATGTTCTCATCATCACTATGGCAGCATCATATGCATGGCATGTGATGTTAATGACCTTATCTCCCTTAGTAGATTCACTTTTTTTTTTTTTAAAGGCGTTTTTTATATATATTTATTCTGCTTGTGTAGGAAAAGGGTTTTGGCGTAAATATTGTTGTGCTATATTAAGTTATAAAGGTGCTAAACTTGCTTTGTTTCTTTGTTGTTCTAAATGTTAATATTATTTATGTCCCGAATTGAGTTGTTGTAACTCCTGGAAATGTAATTTAACGTATTATACTTGTAAAATACTTTGTGTTATATGATTTATAAATAAAAAATAAAACAAAAAACCTTGGTAAAAATCCACAACCACAGTACATGCAACAAGCTCAAAAAATCCACATCACACATTGTGTCTAAATTTTGCTCAACTAAGTGTGATAAAAACACTGGCCACTTTCTATTTAATAATCTGCCCAATGAACTTGAAAGAGAAACGTCAACCTCAAAATGTAGCACTATTAAAAAAAGGGGTTTTGTTGCTTTGTTCGATTGTGTTTAATTGCTATTATGTATCAGTAGGGGTTAGTGATTTTTTTATGGGTAATCTGATTTTTTAAAAATAATTTGTACCTACATTTTGCTAGCCTAAAGCAACAGACTATGAAATATTCTGGTGTGAAAACACCCTTTTAAATAAATATTTTATATCAACCATGCCGGGAATTGAACCCGATTGATAAATTAATCAATTATGAAGTCCAATTAAATTCAATTTAAACTGTCAATTTTGAATCCGAACGGCTAGATGCAGAGAAAATGTGGGTAGATGCTATCATATTAACATATAGCCGCATCTAAAAAAAAAATAAAAGGTAAAAATATTGCCATTATAAAAATACTCGTAAATATAATGATTATGTCTACTCGCATATTTCTCCTATCTTTCTGAGAGCACGTATCAAAATGTCGATAAAGCCAGCTTTGTAATATTTCGTAGATACAGACAAACAGAAAGTCAACAATACCGTGTTAGAATTGTCAAACGACATATAAAAATCGTGTTCAAGCGAGAATTTTTTGCTTTCATTGCGATTTATTTGAATTTGTAATCGTTTCGATGTGAGCACTTTTAATTTTAAAAAAACCTGACCTGTAATAACAAAAGTCTATTTAAAATACAAAAGTGAAATACTTTTATTTTAAATTTAGCATTGAACGCAAAACAAAGTTTTAGCATGACTTATTGGTTGAATTCGATTACATGACGTCAGAAATGACGTAATGAAAACGCGTATCGACATGTCGGTAGATCGAAATTCGCCAGCAGTTAAATATAGCGTCTTTGTATGTACTGGTGAAGATAACGTTTGTAATTGCGGCCCTGATTGGTCTTTTTAGTGACATTTCGTGTCGTAATACAACGTCCATCATCAGTGTTTTTTTGTGTAGATAGATTTTAAACGTTAATATTTATACTGTGTGAAAAATCATAGCATGGATGCCATAATCAAGGGAGAAAATACGGAAATACGTTAGCATGAAAAAAAAATATTAAAAAAAATAAAAAATGAGACTGCATTTCAAAATTTTCAGATAATTGTCAGATCATTAATATATTTTGTTTGTTGTTTTTCTATGAGAAAGCCATTTTTGTTATGCATTTTTTCTGCATTTATGTCTGTTTTGAGGACTATCATCTCCATTGATGTATTGTACTTATTTAAAAAATATATGTACTTATTTTATTTATTAATCGAAATTGGTTTACAAGATGAAGAATAAAGATGCATTTCTGCTTGTCTAGTATAGTAAAAACTCGTACTTAGATAATTCGTTTTACCATACATAATTCCTTAAAGTTAGATACTATTTTCTAAAAGAAAAATAATTTTCTACTGTATAGAAGTTCGGGATATGTTTGGGTATATTTTTTTATGTTTTCATATTAAGTATTAATTATTAAATTTCTGGGAGTTTCTTTAAGTTTATTTTTTCAAATTTTTGTAGATAAGGACTGGATTCAACTCTATGGGAAGCTGTTAATATTAATATATGACAACATAGATGAAGAACATTTTGGAAAAGGGAATATTGTGGATATACTGGCAAAAAATCTTAACTCGAAAATATGCGGATTTGACTTAATGATGCAATTTTGTAAAGTATTTAACGCTCTTCAAACTGGCAAAACACACTAAGTCATATTAAATTTCAAATATCTGTAGTTTTAAAAAGAAATTTAAGCTTTTAATCAGGTTAAAAGCTTTAAATAACTTAATATATTTAATATAAAATTAAGAAACGGAAAAAAAATCATTTTCTTAAATAAGCAATTAATATTTTACTATATTTAAATATTATAATATGTTATAATTTTTTATTTTAATAAGATATAAAAAAGTATAATAGGAACCAAACTTAAATGCTTGATTCTCAAAACAGGGATTTGAGAGTTAAAACTTTTTGCTAGTATACCCACGATATAGAAGTCTAAGCATCTACAGGGCTTACTTTACACACTGTGTAACATTTACCATTCTGCCCATATCTGAGCATCTTTATTCCTTAAATTATTTCATTTGTTGATGTTTGTGAAGTTAAAGAGCTAAAACCTTTATTTATGCGAGTGAGATTCGTGTAATTAAATTATTTAACTTACATACTAGGCAACGCCTGAAAAATTTATCAACAATACTTGGAGTTTGTCAAAATTTTTGTAAACAATAAATACGAATTTATATATACAATATATAAAATAGATGCAAAAATAAAGGTTTTAGCCATTTAACTTTACAAACATAAACAGATGAAAGAACTGAAGAGATACAGATGTTTAAATATGGGCAGAATAATGAATGTTACACAGAGTGCTAAGTGGTCACTTAAACCAACCAATGACAGGTCATAAGTCAAGTATATGCTTAGACTTCTAAATTACTATATCTAAAACGTTCTTCATTTCTGTTGAAATATGTTTATTTTTCCCACAAATGAGGATACTACTTGCAAACCCGGCTAAATCCATCTTTCTTTATTTTGAGCAAATCACAAAAAACTGATACAATACTGAACTTCAACTTTTTTTAAACTTATTTTTTTAATTATAATCTGTATATATTTTATACGTAAGCAGTGATGACATTATCATGATTATGTCAAAAAACAGTAGTGAAATAATAAATTTAATTTTATTCACTGCCAACTTTGCAATACTCAACTAGAGGTTGCCATGTTTGCAACAAAGCCGATAATTTAAAAGTCAAGTCTTGCAAATTCAGCCGTATTTTTAACTGAAAATGTTAAAATTATTGGAAAAAATTGTATTCTGAATAGGTTTTAATTAATATCTCACTTTTTTAAATGTTGGATTTTGACAGGTTTTTAAGTAGTGCCCTCAAATGTACAATGATTGTATTGCGTCTATGCAAAATTAAATTATTTGGAAATTTGAGGTTCTTTTTTCTTTGAAAGTTTGTATGATAGATGCGTTTTTAATGATGTTATTAATTCAGGGTACATCTAGTTTAAAAACTCATTTGAAAGTTTTTGGCTGTTTTAATTTAATTTTAACAATTGTTTTTTAGGCAGTCAAAAGCTTATAATACATAAAAAAATATTTACATTACGTATTACATAATTATACATCACGATATTTATGTTTTTGAAAAAAATTAATTACTAAGAACTCAAATTGAAAAACAATACATGGTTACGTTGGGTGTGATTTTATATTATTCAGACACCTCATTTATTCACGGGTCCTGAAAGAAAAGTTTACTGAAAATTTTCAGGGTAAATGTTTTAAAATTCATGACAACTGAACTCCCTTTGGAACTATAAATAAATTAATAAATTTATTTTTCCCCTTGAGTTATTTATAAACGATGGAAGGTTTAAAAAACATTGGTATTTACTTAAATGTTGGTAAACGCCTTTTTATAAACATAAATATTATGAACACCTAGAACATGTCCATATACGCACTTTTTTTTCAACACAACAATTTGAGTAGGTATAAGGAAATTGCCTTAATGCAATTTGCCCGCCCTTATAAATCTATAAAATGTACCAGTTTATAAGTTTTTTTGTATTTGAAATTTATTTATGTCTAGTGTAAAATGCAAAGAAAAAATTGTAAAAATAAAAAAACTATTGATTGATTTGGTGTTTATTTTATTAAACTATAAGACCATATTATTTCATTTGAATTATTCATTGACAATTCTTGATGGAATTCCATCTTATTTATAATTCGACATTCAATTCATCTAATCTTCACATTCGTTTGAAAATGCCCTATTAAGGCGAAACAATTGTCACGAAATTATTGTTTTATATTTGTAAAAATAAAATAAAGTGTTCAGTAGACTCAAATCAGTGTTCGATTTCTAATATTATAGGTATAAAAAAAAAGTTAAATCCAGTCCTAGTAAACAAAAAGTTGGACAAAAAAAGTATTTTTGTAAAATATAAAATAAAATAATAACATATAACAACAGAGATGAAGAACATTTTAGAGAAAGGAATATAGAAGTCTAGGCATTAACAGGGCTGATAACCTGTCATTGGCTGGTTTAAGTGGCCACTTTACACACTGTGTTACATTCACTACTCCGCCCGTATTTGAATATCTATATTCCTTCAATTCTTTCATCTGTTGATAATTGTGAAGTCAAAGATCTAAAACCTTTGTTTATGCGGGTGAGATTCATCTAATCAAATTATTTCACCTACATACTAGGCAACGCAAGAAAAAAAAAAAATATACTTCTTCATGGACCAGGTGGATTTATCAACGATAGTTTGTCCAAATTTTTGTAGACAACTACTGAATTCAACTCCTTGGGGAGCTGATAATATTAACATATTACAACAGAGATGAAGAACATTTTAGAGAAGGTATTTTTTTTTATTATTTTTTTTTATTATTTTCTTTTATTTAGGAAACATACAGTAAGGTTACAAAGTTTTATATTTTACACAGTTAGACTTAACTCTAATGGACCAGTGAAGTTTTCATATTAAAAAGTAATTATATGTAAGGTTATTAATTTAAGTACAAAAAAGAGAAGGAAAAAAAACATAAAAGGGAGTTGTTTAAAAATTAAAATTGAAGTAAAAAAATGACGAAAATTTGTAAAAGTAATTAAAAGTTAAGAATTAAAATAAAGAATGAAAAACATGCTCAGATGTAAAATTTAAAAAGGAAAAACATAAATATACACATACTTATTCTAAGGGATTCAAAGAAACAATTAGACGAATCTTTAAAGAATCTTTAAAAAAGAAAATAAATTTAAGTAAATTTGAAAACCTTTTCAAAATTAATGACACATAGTAAGAGCAGCAATATATTGATTTTATATACATATACAATATAAGTAATTAAAAGTAGTTTAAAAGTATAAAAACATGTCAATGCAACAGAGAAAAAAGAAAGAATAACAGGTACAGCAAGCAATATTTAAAATTTGAAAAAGCAATATAAGGAAAAGATTTTTAACCAAAAGTAGTTGATAAAATTTCAGTTAAGCGATTTTCGCAGTAATACAAATTTCAGTAGAAAAAATTAATTAAAATTAACAATATTAATGTATGTAATGTAAAGTGATTAAATAGAAAAGGGGATTAATGGGAGTTTAATTCAAAAGCTTTCAATACACTTTTTTTTAAATAATATGGAAGTCTATGCATCTACAGGGCTTACGACCTGTTATTGGCTGGCTGAATCCAGTCATTAACTTCAATAATTTGGACAAATTGAAAAAATTGTAAAATAAAATAATTCCCCTATAATTTATAATAATTTAAAATTAAAATATAAATGCGTACGTACCATTAATTTTAATTAATTATTGAAATATAATACTGCGTAAATCTAGGACAAGTTTAAAGAAATTAAAATATACGCTTTGTTTCAAAAGCTAAAGGATTCCTGAAACCGGATTTAGCTTATGGAGTTAAGAATTGTTTTTCACTCAATAGGTTCTTTAGAATTATCAAACCCCTTTACTCAGAAACGTATATCCAAATATTTGTTTATTTATATAAAGGCCAATAAACATTTAATTTTTGTAATATAAAATAATCATTTATCATTCTTTTTTCTCACCATATGGTGCATAAGGCATTTCATTAATACACCAACTGATAAGAAAATAATCGTTTGTCTTTCGTTATTTGGGTACGTGTTGGTTTGTACATATTAAGCAAATGTTTTATAAATCCTTATTTTTAAAAAAATATTCATCATATCTCTGTATCCACACCTAAAATATACTATATTTTAACACGAAATGCAGCGTACCTCGACCATCTGTTACGTGAAGGCAATCAGTTGTAGGTTTTAGGTACCAGTTTAAGGACAGCAAAATGTTCCAGGGTCAAATCACTTTTAAAACGTCGACCCTACCGGAAATCAAACCCGAGACCTTGAGAATGGTAAGCGAATGCCCCAATCACTACACTACGAGGCCGATTTATCCCCACTTTATTTATTTTACGCGGTTTATACTGGAAAGTAGCTATCGTGTCGAAAACATTCATCCAGAGATCTGGTTCTTTTTTTCACGGAGTTATGTATTCTTCATCTGCCTGGACGCGGATAAAATAGTATTTTATGTTAAAATGTTTTGTTATCTAGACTGTGTATTTTGTTTATTTTATTTTTTTAAATTGTACGTATGCAAGTTCAATAAAAATAAAAATAATTATATTTCCAATTATTAAGTCATGAACTAAATTATTGTATTGTATAAAACAGAAACATTATTTAATACATAAATCGTACGTATTTCAAATGTTTGAATAAATATTATGATAAAAGTATTTAAACGGGATGAAAAGGGAAAAAACGTTTTTTTAACCTTTTGTCTGAAGTACATATCTCTTCAATATTTTATATAAACAAATCTTAAACTGGAACGGGTTAGAAAAATTCTGGTATCTGAGTTCGAGCAGTTGCAGGATTGTACACTTTACAAGGGATAAGGGATGAACCATTGTTAAGCCTCTCTAAAAGGGTTAAGTTGAAACCAACGGAAAATAGAATACCTTTTACTTAAGAAAATAAGCTTGTGCTTTTGTTGGTCAGAGGATTTCGCTTGAGAGCTTTGAAACAGACTATCAGAATTTTAAATCTATTCATTGTTTTAAATCTTCTTTAAAAACTCTTTTAAATTTATTTTCTTTGATGTTTAATAGTAATCTCTAATAGTTATAATAATTTTTCAATTCCAAAAACGTTTTTTCATATTTTTTTATTATAAACGTGCTGAAATCGGCAATGCCTTGCTATTGCTAGATTTGAGAACATACTCGTAAATAAATTAAATGAACACAATCGAAAATTTAATATCAACTATTGTATTCAGCGTACTTGTCGTACCTAGGTACGTAGGTACTTGTTTATGATTAAATTCCAAAACTTAAAATAATTCGTTTTCAAACATTGAATTTAGGTAGGTACCTAGGTACTTGTTTATGGTGGAATTCCAAAACTTTAAACAATTAATTTTCAAATATTTAATTATTTTTTGCAAATGTCAAACTCTGCTCTTCTCACCAACAGGGGTGTATTGTATTTAGGAATGCAGTTTTCGAAAATATATCGAATGTCAGTCAATTATTATAATATTTCCGAAAATCCAGTAATAATAAATAAATGGGTCGATATTGCAATGAATTTAAGGAAATAATCTGATTGGGATCCATAAAAACAAATGCTATTTGTAAACATTCAAAAACATTTTTTTTTGTAGAATAAAAAATAAAAAACTTCCAAATTTTTTTTCATATGCACTCTCGTCGAATGTAACCCCGGTGATGGATAAATAAAAACATTTGCCCTCCTAACTTTTTTTCTACTGAATAAATTGAAAATTGTAATAGTTATAAATATGCTCGTGGCAAAGATCTACATTGCGCTGAAAACCGCAACTAAATCGGTCTAGTAGTTATTTAGTCCATCGAGGACACACATACAAACATTGCCTTTTATATATAAATATTACAGACATATTTCATTCGAGTTGTTAATATTTTTTTTCCCATACATCACAAGCATAAATATAACTCCTACATTTTATTTTTTATTTATTTGCTTAGAATATCAACAGTTATACACCAACTACAAAATAAAAATAACACATGCGAAATATTGAAATAATTGAAACAATAATAATATAATGTAGACACATAAAGAACACTTGCTCTTCAAAGAATTCAGAGTAGGTACTGAATATTATTAAACAGTATTTATTAAGAACGGTAGTGGTTACACACATAAATAGAGACATTTACCCAAGTGTCAACCATAACCATAATACAAGATACTCTAATAGGGATTTGATACTAAGTGAAGGGGTCAACACTGTTCTGGCATCGAGACAACACTTTTACGTAGGCAAAGAGGTCCATAACCTTTTGCCAGAATCGTGAAAAGACGGGAGTGTTGTCAAGTTACGGAAGATGTTGACCTCGCTCATTCATGACATCGGTCGTAGGCAGTCAGAAAAGTTGATGCATGCCACGGATTGGAGATTCTTACTGGACGTCGAAAATAAAATATACAAATAAGGAATAATTTAAAAAAATATATTTATCGATGGCAACCATGAAGTTTCGCATAAATAAATTGTCTATGTTTTTATGAATGTATGTATGTGTATGCGCATGGGTGTATGTATGTGTGTGTATATGTGTGTATATATGTGTATGTGTATACGAATAAGTTTATATTTTATTTGTCTGTGCTCTCTATTAATTTATTAACTATTTTAATATATTAAAATGTATTACGCCTAGCTTGGAACGGGGTATGTACCTTTGTTAGCTGGGCAAAGTGAACATAAAATTGTATTTTGATAAAGAGTGTAAATAAATAAATAAAGTATAAATGTATAATGTGTGGGTATGTATGTGTTATATGTTAAAAAGGGTAGGTGAGTAAATATAAGAGGGTTAGTGTGTATGTGTATGTTGAAATAGGCGAAGGATGCGTACGAAAATATTTATCAATAAATGAAAATGCCACTAAATATAAAATATCAGGATATTTTTATATCTTGAACATGAGGTATTAAATCTTTAGGTATTACTATTTTATTAAAGCAATAAAACACCGAACTTAGTGATCAAAACTTGATTTATAACAATAGAAAAATTAATTGAAAATTAATTTTTAAAAAGCAATTAAAAGCGTAGGGAAAAGTGCAATAATAAAACATGTTTTAATTTCCCTATCATTAACATATTTTTGATAATTCACATAACTAAAAACATTTATACTTATTGTATTGTGCTTGTAAACCTTATTGTACTGCTTGTTCATGCGAGAGAGGGGATTATAATACCCTGTTTTCTAAGAAAAGTGCTCAACTCTGAAAAGAGTATTACCTCTCGGGAAGAATATCGGATTTAATATACTGCACATATAGAGGATTTCCCAAAGACTTTTTCAGGAATAATAAAAGCCCTTAAAATCAATAATTTCGTTTTCAATATTTTATCTCTCAAAAAAGTCATTTTAGTCGGTTGGTAATGAATTCAGAAATACAAATCTACCTTACAGTACACCACGAATCACGCATTTATTTTTATTGGTAATGCCATTGATAGAAATTGGCCCCGTGGTGTAATGGTCAGTGCATTTGCCTACCATGCAAGAGGTCTCGGGTTTGATTCCCGACATGGTTGATATGAAATATTATTTAAAAGGGTGTTTTTACACTAGAATATTTCATAGTCCCAGGACTGGCGCCTGAAGCGTAAGTCTGATCATCTTACCTTTATGTAACAAAAATGATCAAGATACGCTGCGATTGGTGTACTAATGCAGTGCCCTATGCACCATTCAGTGCGGAAAGGGAATTATGATGACGAAGTATTGGTAGTTAGCAGATGTCTGCTTCCTTTTCACTAACTTGAAATTTGTCAAGCAATTCTACCTTCAAAGTATATATTATGTAATGAGTTAAATAATCCGTAAACTTATGCATACTACAATAAATGAAGAGTACCAACTGCAGTTTTTTTTAAATCTACTAATGCAGTTTTAAACTAACATTATTTTTACATCTTCTGTTTATTCATTGACCTTCAAATTCTAATCTCAACAGTATTTTTTTCTTATTTCGTTAAATATTTGTTTACTAACTTTAAAATATGAGCAACATTATTTTAAAATAAGTAAGCGGTAATTTAAAGTATTTTTTAAAATTTCTAGAATTGACTTTCTTTATTGGTGGTTAAGTAAAATTTGGTAACATTTATATTTTTTATATTTTTATTATTATTTAAGAAACGTACAGTACAGTTACACAGTTTATTATTTTACACAGTTAGACTTAACTCTAATGGACCAGTGAAGTTTCCATATTATAAAGCAATTATATGTAAGGTTATTAATGAAATTATAAAAAAGAGAAGGAAAAAAAACATAAATGGAAGTTGTTTAAAAATTAAAATTTAAGTAATGAAAAGTTATTTTAAAGTTTGTAGTTTGTAGTGAGTATTTACAAATGAAAATAATATTAAAAATGAAGGACATTTGTAAAAGTAAAGAATTAAAATAAAGAATGAAAAACATTCTCAGATGTAAAAATAAAATAAAATAGTAATAACATTTATTTAAAAAAAAGGAAAAACATAAATATAAACATACAAATTTTAAGGGATTCAAAGAAACGATGAGAAGAATCTTTAAGTGAACCATAAGACAATAAATTTAAGTCAATTTTAAAAACATCTTCAAAATTAATGACGCATTATAGTAAGAGCAGCAATATATTGATTTTATATACATATATAATATAAGTAATTAAAAGTAGTTTAAAAGTATAAAAACATGTCAATGCAGCAGAGAAAAAAGAAAGAATAACAGGTATAGCAAGTAGTCTTTAAAATCTGAAAAAGCAATATAAGGAGATGATTTTAAACCAAGAGAAGTCGATAGAATTTCATTATAGCGATTTTAGCAGTAACACAAATTTCGGAAGAGAATTTTGATTAATAATAATAATATTAATGTATGTAATTTGAAGTGATGGGCCGATGATTTGCAATTGTATATTCATTTTGAACCCGTTGATATTGATAAAACACATAGAGCAATGTCACTTGCACTCGAGCATATCTCTTCATGGACAAAAAAACATGGACTTCTCATAAATCCAACAAAAACCCAAATTGTACTTGTTGGTAGTAAACAAATGTATTCAAAGGCGATTTTTTCCACACTTCCTCTTTTCAAAATAGATGGTACAGAAATTCCATTCATGACTTCAGTCAAAAACTTAGGTATTATCATTCATAAGCATTTAAGGTGGCACGATCAGGTAAACGAAGTTAGTCGTAAACTTTATAACAGTTTGCACTCATTTAAAAGATTACAGAATTTCTTGCCAATTGATGTTAAGCAAACATTAGTCCAGAGCTTACTTCTTCCACTCCTTGACTATGCGGATGTATGTTATCCAGATGCTAACTCTGAATTACTTGATAAGTTAGAACGATTGCAGAATATTTGCATTCGTTATATCTTTGATCTTCGCAAATTTGACCACATAATTGAGTATCGCACGCAACAGCACTGGCTCAGTATCATGCATAGAAGAAACATTCACATTCTATCACTTCTTCACAATATTTTTAATAATCCCACTTCGCCAGTTTATCTGAGAGAAATCATCCAACCTCTTTCACAACACGGGCAACCACTTTGTTCTAGTAACGAGAGAACACTTTTAATACCCTGTCATAGCTCTAATTTTCTTGCCTCCTCTTTCACAGTAGTAGCCGCTCGATTATGGAATAATCTACCCACTAATGTTAGAGACGCACCTTCTTTATTTGCATTTAAGTCAAGATTGAAATGTCACTATCTAAATATTTAAATTGTTCATTTATCCTTCTTCTTTCCTTCCCATCCCCTCTCCTCTCTTCGTAGTATAGTGTAATTTTATTTTGTTAATCTTTGTTTTCAATTTTTGTATAAAATTGTAAGATTCAATATGTCCATGTATTTATAATTTTCTCAAACTGAACGGTGTAGGTATGTAGGAAGAAATTGCCTTAAGTCAATATGCCCGCCCTTATATGTATATATATTGTATATTACACATACACCAATCTGTCAGATTTAAAATTTACACTAAAAATGCATTACATAAAGCTACATAGCTTAGTAGACATTACAATAATAAATATGTACGTCTCCTTTCCCCTCCTTATCCCCTCTTCAAGCATTCTTGTCCTAATCCCGCCCAATTTACAATAACTTACTGATCTTAAAAAAGTAAATAAAAAAATTATTTGATTATTGAAAAGAACATGAAAATAACATTTTTGTAAGTATAAACTTATATGTATTTATTTGATATGTAATATATTTTCTTTACTAACTTTTTATACTTTGTGGAAATCTTTTGTTAGTTCTGAGTTTATACACTATATCTATTTGTTTACTATAAATATGTATGTAGAACTGTTGATTTCCCAAATAAAATAAAATAAAATAATCAAATATGTATATAAAGTGTCAAATAAATAATAAATAAATAAAATTCTTATTGATAAACGACATAATTAATTCATTACCTGCATAATTTTTCCCTGGTATCACGTGATCGAAGCCGCGGTTAAAAGCTAGTATATAATAAATAAATATATAGTGAATAGTAATAATTCATCTTTAGGGCGAATACGCATAACATATTGTGTCGTTGTCTAGTGGATCATTTTGGGAATCATTCAAATCAAATTTCAGAAAATAATACGTTGAAACAAAAGCGATTCGTTTTGTACTACGAACAACCCTTGTTTTTTTGACGCATTTAACAAAGGAATATATTATAGCGGGTAATTTAAAATTGGGTTAGTACTTTTATCAGTCTTTAATCTATAAATACAACCCTCTTTTTACATTTAAATGTGAGTATCAACCCTCCGGAGGTTAGAACACTAAAATAACCAAAGAGAAAATTCACAAAAACTAAAATTACCTCTATTCTTGAACCATTCTTAATAATTCGAATTTAAAAAATATTTTACCAACTGAAAAGCGAAGGAACGTCAAAATAGCTGCACAAAAAATCATTGAAAAACATCATGTATCGTCTTTTTTGGGTGATCGCGTGTAGATTGGGTTCGTTTCGGTGTTTCGGGTACCATTGCAGAAGTCATCTTCAGGGTACACTATATATCGAGAGCACTCAAGGAAAACTGGTTAAGTCTCAAATCAAGATTGGAAGTGTTTACATGGCCGCAAACTTTTCGCTATTTGGTACGCTTTTGATTTTAAGTTTCTTTTGCTTTACAAAATGGAGAAAAGATTAGCAACATATTGTGGAGAGGCCATATGGCCATGCGGAGCGGTGCGGTGAGTGGAACTAAGGAGACGGGTTTGGATCCCAGCAGATAAGTTATAAGAATCTCCTACCTTCCGGATCGATCCTGTTGATTTGACTGGAGGCTGAAGATGGCTTTGGGACACTTCACTTTCTCACTTAATTCGGTGGTTTTGCGAAATGCGGTAGCGGGAGCGGTGAACGATAGCGGTAGCGTGGAGCGGAGCGGTTGTCTCGACGACTCGGTGGTCAATTATAATTAACTACTGGACGGATAGGTACAGGTTAAATGTAGGTCATATAAATATATGTAAAAATTGTCAATCTTCACATATATATAATTCCTCTGTACGTGTGATGTCACTGAACTCCTTCTACACGGCTTACCCGATTTACGTGCGGTTTTCGTAGAAATGTAGATCTTAGCGCTGTGCGTGTTCGTAGATATTTAAATCTTCAATCTTATGTGTAAAAAACAGTAAAAAGCATAAATGTTTCATCATCGATCTACCAGGGTTGCATTCGAGGAAAATGCATTTACAAAAAAATGGATATTGTTTTTTTATGTTTAAAAAAGTTTGTTTTTGAATGTTTACAAACAACATTCGTTTTTTGTGGATCTCAATAGGATTTTTTCTTAAGTTTCTTATAATTTCTACTCATTTCTTTATTTTTACTGGGTTTTTGGTAAAACTAAAATAATATTCAATTCAATACATTTAAAAAAATTGTATTCCTACATAAGTACACCCCTCTAGGTAGAAAGACCGGAGTTTGACGTTTGCAAATAGAACGCCATATTTGAAAAAATATTCATTTTATGTTTTTGAATTCAACCATAAACAAGTATCTAGGTACTTACTTATCAATAAAAAGTCTTTTGCCAACGTTTGAGCAGGACAACGTCTGTCGGACCAGCTAGTAATAATATAAAAGTACATAATATCGGCGCAACCATATTGTTTTAATATAGAAGTGTTTTGATTTTGTCGATATTTCCCGTAGCGTATTCATAGACTAACTTGATCAAAATTAAATCGGGTCGTGGTCCCGTGGCTAGTGTCGCGGACTCACGGATCAATTTCCCAAAGTTTGCACCCCCTTCTACCACAATTTTCCTTTTTCTTCTAGTGAGTTGTAAATAACTAGTTTAAAATGGCCACCAAAATGTAAATATTTGGGTAAATCATAAGAACGCAAAGATTTTTTTTTTTATTTTTTTTTATTTTTATAAAAATACTTACAGCTATCCATTGTATAAAAAAAACTTTGATATGTAAGTGAACTTGGTTTTTTTTTAGTAAAATATAGCATCCAGCACTTAAAAATCTCAAAATTAAAAAAAAAATACTTTGCCAATTTTCCTAGTATACTCACGATATATTAACCGATAAAAGTGGCCGTTAAAATCTACGCTCTTGTTTAAACTAAAAAACAGACCTAAATACATTTTTTTATCTCTTCAGTTCGTTTGCGGTTGGTTATATTATTTCTCGCCTGAAATTGAACCAGAGTTCTAGACGAGTGTTTTTGACTAGATGGCTGCTCTGAGGTAAAAATCCCGAAATAGGAAATCCACTGGAGAAAAATCCGCCTCTCGAGGCAACGGATGGTGTATTAATAGGTAATATCATATTTTTTTTTTTTTTTTTTTAAAAAGAAATATTTGCGTTCTAATAATTTACGCAAATATTTAATTTAGAGGGCCATTTTCAACGAGTTGTAAATAACTCACTATTAGAAAATGGGAACCAAGTTGGGGTAGAGCGGGATTCGAACCACGGATCTTTGATCCGTGAGTCCGAGACACTAACCACGGGACCACAACCCGATTCATTATAATTAAGGTCCCGGATTCAATTCCTCTGTAGGTCATCATTAAATATTTGTTTTACAGGTGGTATTACAATGAACTATCTAATTGTCTATGTACAATAATATAAAACAGTTCACTTTTGTTCGTGCAAAGCACCATAATTCAAATTCAAATTAATTTATTTTACAAAAATAATATGACAAATAAAACAAAATATTTCAGCCGTTATATTTGGACAACATATCAAACCAGGAATCCTTGAGCAATCTTTTGACATTATAAAGGTTCAATATTCTCCGATAGTAGGAGTTTTTGCCTCTTAAATATGAATTTACAGATGTGAAAGATGTCAATCACGACAGTAAATATGTTCAGCTGCCTGACTACTCTTCCAATCGGCATAACCGGAGGCAGGTTGGTTTTGGAAACCGGGAGGTAAAACAGTATGTGCTGACGCTGTTTGAGATAACTATCAGGAACACAAAAGTTAATGCGGTCTAAAATGGCCGAATTCTCAATAAAACCTCAATAAATTCTACTTCAATTTATCACTCGATATCATCATTTAATATCTACCACAAAGATGAGGGTTGTTAGTATAGTTTAGTGCAAAATATCATAGTAATCCTACTGCAGCACATCACCCCCTATAGAATATTTCTTTAGGATCCCTAGGTGTTTAATGACTAGGCCCCGATTATAATAGGAATTTAACAGAATTACGTTCAAAAGTGTGTAATTGAATATGTTTGAAATAAAACGTCATAAAAATATTTACATTTTTGTACGGAAAATCAAATTTAATTTTGAAGATAATTTAAGATAACTCTGTTAACTTCCCATTGTAATCGTGACTCTGGTAATGTCACATTAGTACATTGCCGCACAAGGTGATGAGCTAATAGCCAAGAATTTCCTAGCTAGTCGGGACCTGAAACAAATGAACTCTGTACATTTGAAAACTGTGAAATGCTAAAAAAAAAAACAAAAAAAAAATGTAGCTTTTCGATATAGGCCAACTAAAACGAGAAACAGCAAAATGAAACTAAATGTACCTATTGCCGACTGCAATACCATATAAACTACAGGTACATAAACATATAATTTACTACACAACACAAAGTTTACCCTGATAATGCTAACTGTAACGGTAACTGAAACGTTGGACATTGATTGGTTTCCATTCCTTTTTATAGTATCATAATTTTTGTTATAAATACGTGAATTCGACATTTTTAGCAATTGACTCAGTAAAAGGTGCCGAAACTAGATGTAATTTATACAAGAGAGTTAAATTGTCTAATAGGGCGGGCGACTACTTTTCCCACTGTAGAAAGGTTTTACAGTGACAAGGAGGCACTGTAACCTTTCTAGACAGTTACATTCCTTTTTCTTACACATTTTCGCAGACATTTTCTTTGTGCGACATTCGACATCGAGGTGTCTTCTATAATTCGACAATTTCCATGCGACTTTTACAGTGAGAAAACAATGGACTCGATGTTTTATGCTTGAAAAACTAAAAGTGAAATATTTTTAAGAAATCTTAAAGTAATACTTAAAAGTAGTATTCTTAAAATTTTGTGGATTAAGTCATGCGGCCGAACCTGTTCCACAAATGAATACTTTATGTTTTATTTTTTTAAAAACTTTGTTTGCTTAATAATATAAATAATATGAGGATATAAATTAAATATTTGTGTACTGTTTTAAATGATTTTTTTTTGATTTTTTTATTTCTTTATATTTGGTTTTCTATGTAAATTCTATCGTGCAATTTTTTTGCGGACAATAATTGGATTTAACCCCCTAGGGAAAATAGAGACAGATATTTTTACTTTTATAAATTTCAAAAACATACAAACTTCATTACATGCGTTTCACAAATTTTTTGACAGTGTATTCATTGATTGACAAAAAATAAAATTCTGTTGGTACACCTAAATTAGTTATAATACAAAGTATTCATATACAGAGTGGCCGGAGAAGTGACGTCCGAAGTTAAAATGTAAGTGCCTCATATTAAGGGGCATCCGAATCACCCCCATGAATGTTCCGTGATTTTGCTTAATTTTCGAGCTGTTTTTTTTTATGTGTTTTTTAAAAATTTCGACCTGATTGGTTTTTAATTATATTTAAATTTCTGGAAGGTTTTTTCAGGATTTTTTTTCGCAACTCATTTTATTTATTATAGTCACACGCATTAAATAATCATATTCGTAACATTAATGAAAGCTACAAAAGTTTTGACCTAAAATGCAAAACAATGTTTGAGTATGTCCAAACGCTTGCACGCCGGCTAGATTTCCTCCCTAAAGAGATATTCATATTCAAATTTATTTCAACAGAGAGGGAAAACATTTTTGAGAAGGGAATACGGAGGTCTAGGCATTTACAGGGCTAATGACTTGTCATTGGCTGGTTTAAGTGGCCACTTTACACACTGTGTAACATTCACCATTCTGCCCATGTTTGAATATCCACATTTCCTCAACTTTTTTTTCTGTTGACTTTTGTGAAGTAAAAGAGCTGAAACCTTTATCACCTGGGTGAGATTCATCCGGCTAAACCAAATCCCCTCCTAGGCAACGCCTGAAAACAATTTTTCAATTTTTATACTTCTTCTTTTACCAGGTAGTTAATTCAACAATGTTTGAGTATTTCCAAACGCTTGCAGACCGGCTGAATTTCTTCCCTAGGGAGTTATACTTCCATATTCTACAGGACTCATATTGACCATATCGAGTCTGTCCATCACCGTTTTCTAAAAAAAGGGGCATGGTTGCTCGGATTACAAACTGGTAATTATTCCTATTTTAATATAGAGCAATCTCTTAATCTGTCTTCATTGGAGAGACGTAGAACTGTGATGGACCTTTTATGCATTTTCAAAATACTTAATGCTATAAGTGATGTCCCATCTCTGTTGCAATCAATTTCTTTTCATGTTCCTAACCGTGTCACCAGAAGTCAAAATCTGCTATTTATAAAATCTTCTAAGAGCAACTTTGGTTTTTATGCCCCAATGTCCAGAATGTGTAGATTAGTCAATTCATCGCACGACTTGGAATTCTTTGGGATAGATCTTCCGGCTTTTCGTAGATCTCTTCGCGACTAAACAGTGTGGGATGAAATTGGATTGGCATGGTTTAGCGCGAAGTGTTAGGTCTTTCGTTTTTATGTATATATTGTATGCAATTATTGTTTTGCCTTTGTTTGTCTTTGCTAAATAGTTTTATGTTCTTTTTGTTCAGTTTCTTGCATTTATGTTTCTTCATGTAACTGTTGTAATTGTCTTAGGCCGTATATATAATAAATAAATAAACAAATATTCCCTTCTCAAAAATGTTTCCTTCTCTTTCATTGGATGCGGTTCTTTTGCGCGCATTGAGAGCATGAATTAATGTTTTTTTCATGTTTTTAGCAATTAGATTAAAAATATCATCACTTTTGACTTCAACTATATATAATTAAAGCAATTGCAGATGAATATTACACTTTTACGATTTAAAATCTCTCAATATTTTGAGTTTGTCCAAATTTTTGTAGACAAGGACTGGATTCAACTCCCTGGGGAGCTGTTAACATTAACATATTACAACAGAGATGAAGAACATTTAAGAGAAGGTAATATAGAAGTCTGGGCATCTACAGAGCTTATGACCTGTCATTGGCTGGTTTAAGTGGCCACTTTACACACTGTGTAACATTCACCATTCTGTCCATATTTGAACATCTATATTCCTTCAATTCTTTCATATGTTGATGTTTGTGAAGTTAAAGAGCTGAAACCTTTATTTATGCGGGTGAGATTTATCTAATTGAATTATTTCACCTCCTTCTCTAAAATGTTCTTCATCTCTGTTGTAATGTGTTAATGTTAACAGCTCCCCAGGGAGTTGAATCCAGTCCTTGTCTACACAAATTTGGACAAACTCAAAATATTGAGAGATTTTATATCGTAAAAGTGTAATATTCATCGGCAATATCTTTAATTATATACAGTTGAAGTCAAAAGTGATGATATTTTTAATTTAAGTTATTTGTCTCTGTTGTAATATGTTAATAAAATCTCTCATTTTTTGCATGTGTAGTGACTACACAGCACCGTAACGCGCGGAAATTTTTAGAACAGTAAAGGAAAGGTCAAATGGAAAAATTTTAGAGAGCAAACATCAGACGTAGGTTTTAACTGAAGAAAATTATTATTTTTGTCCTCTACAACTGTCAATAGGTGTCAGACATGTACAGATGTGTAAATATTCAAATAATAAATTATATTATTATACAGATTCGCGGGTTTTGTGACACCGACGTGTATCGCATATAAACGCATATCATTTATCATCATCCCTTATCTAAACCGGGTGGTACAATCGGTACTCCAATGAAAGCGTATCTCGATCGTTATTAAAAGGAAATAAGATGACAGATAAATTTGATGAATAAGTATTTTAACATAATTTTTCTGTCACTCAAATTAGAGGTTTCGTTGTCCCATTTTCCGCACCCCAAAACTGAACCATTTTTTTAAAAAACAGTATTATTCTGTGTTGGTGCATTTTCCGTTTTTCAAAATTATTTATCGTTTTCATTGACCGTACGTCTGAATATGGCAGATAAATCTTTGCGCTGTCAAATGCAGTAAAGAAACAATTCGTCAAAAAAGCAAAACTATAGATTTATTTATTTATTTTATTTTATTAGGTAAACAAATAGTATGTACACATATATTGCCAATTTCTTTGTATATTAGTGTAAAAAACTTAAGCACACACCAAAAAACTTTTTTACACTTACTACAATAATTTAAATTATGTTCAATATAATAAATGTAAAAGAAACGAAATGAAAACATATGTATATAAAAATAATAATAAAGTTAAATATCTGCTTCTCTCAAAATTTCTATAATTTTTGACCTAAATTTACATACATTGTCACAAAAAATATCAGCCTCGGTAAATATATTGTTATATTGGTCGCATATTCTAGGTATTGTAGATTGATTAAAATAGTTTGTTGACGCGTTTTCAATGTAAAACAGAAGATTTTGTCTTGTCGGTCTAGATGGTACACGGAATGGAAGTCTTTCAAGTAGGTTACGCTAATTAATGGTAAATATCTACATTCAGCAATGTGTTGAGTAAATCCAAATGTATATAGACAGCATGCGCGATCCGTCCATAGATTGGATGGAACCATTTCTACCCTAAAAATTTAACTTCACAACAATTAATATCTATTTTTTTTAATGAAATTAAATCAGCCATAAATGAACTAATCGTTTTAGTAATGACAAAAAATATTTTTAATTTATTGATAATCGTAGTGTACAACCTTTCGTCTAAGCAGTTGTGCGCTTACTGAAGTAAAATTCATTGCACTCCATCTAATTCTGGAATAAGAAACTGCGTAAATCCGTTTGTTCTCGTGAAGCGGTCGTTCAGTACTGAATTCACAGGTCCGCGAACACGCTAAAAAAGATCTTACAAGCTCTGTGGAAGCAGTTCTAACAAATCAATCCATATTTAAATTTCATATTATATTGTCGCTGTCGTACAACTAATTTAGCACTTAAATTTGGTGACACGATAGTATTATGATATCAAATTAAGTAATACAACTCTTTTATACTGAAACTATGGCATTAAATTGCTTTTTAGTTTATTTCAAATCACTTAACTCGAATAACTATGTTGGTAGTAGGTAAATGCACCTAGAACCAAGTGACTGCTTCCATAATCGAGAACCTCACCGCACGCCCCTGGTAGGCAGGGAGGATTTCTTCGCTAAACATTAGATACATTCACAAAAATGTTTTTCCTTTCTGTTGCAACAAATTTAGATCTAAATAACTCCCTAGGGAAGAAATCCAACCTGTTTGTAATGAACTGTTTTTAAGTAAATAAATAAATAAAAAATTTAATGAAAAAACAAAATAATAAATTAGATGTATGTATGTGCTCTTTACCTGTGTTCATGTATTCTAATTCTTGAGGTGAAGGTCAGTGCTATGCAAGCTCTTGACGTCACTGCGAGCTATGAAGATCTATTGTGACGGGTCTAATTGAATAGTTCTCGCCCTCCGAGCCCGGGTCTCTAAAGAGTCTGACTACTGTGTGGAAAGCAAGAGTTTACATTTTGCTTAATCTCCCCCTCGAAGCCCAGATCCGTAAAGTATCGGGCTATTAGGCAGGAAGCGAACTCTTTAACATCCTCAAGTTTAACCAGCGGTCCCCCGAGGATGAGACTCCTTTTATGATGCAAAGCATCACACTCAGATATAATGTGTATGGGTTTTCCTCATTTGCACTGAAGAACCTACGTCTAGAAGTTTCGGAAGGGTTCATTCTAGCGAGGTGTTTGTTCAATCTGCAGTGCCCTGTGATGGCTCTAGTCGTATATGATTATCTGACATTTGTTTTGTGAACGTTGTAAAAATAAATAAATTGTACCGTCGTGTCATTGCGAAGATTTGACTTCCATTGTTTCCGTTGCTATACAACAGTTATAAAAATTCGCTTCGCTATAGACCCACCAGTTGCTGGGTCAATATTTAGTACTTCGCCACAATGTCACAAAAGTGTTTAAACTAACAAATGTTACAAATATATGAATAAATCTGCGTTACATGTAAATTTAATTTATCGCCATCATTCCAAAGCCCGTTGTATTTCGAACATGTCTTTCGTACATATTTTCTCATAATCAAAAACCGAATTACGCCACATAAAATAAAGTATTGTAAGGTTCGCCTTACATGGATCATAAAACTGAACAAAAAATGTTTTTTTAAATTTATTTATTAATCAATATACACGTCACGCAGTGCATTTTAGTATAGAAAAATACCTCATGTGTAGAAATAAACTCTTCAAAAAATATACAGTAGGTAAACGAAAAAAAAAATATATGTATTTAAATATATATATATGAACATATTATAACACAGCAATTTCATAAAATGAACACGCTTATATATTGTTTAAAAAAAATTAATCATAATGCTTTTAATAGGCATATAAAAATTTAAAAAATGTAAAATTATTTATTAAAAAAGACAAGTGTTTATATATTTAATTATACGTACTTATATTGAAGAAAATTTACACGTATTTTTTTAAATTATATACTCAAATGTTAAAATTTTAGACTACTTCCTAGAAGTCGTAAATAACTTGTGATGGAAAAATAGAAGTCGCGTTGTGGTGGAGTGGGATTAAAACCTCGGACCTTTCATTCTCCTTTCCTCGGACAGGTCATAAGCCCTGTAAATGCCTAGACTTCTATTTTACCTTTTCTCAAATTTTCTGCATTTCTGTTGTAATTTGTTAATCTTAATGATAACGGACAAACTCAAAATTTTGTGAAAAAAAATATTCTTAGACAATCCTAATTCAGCCTTTTTTGTGCAATGCATGTGAAATTCTATCAACGAATACCTTTAAATTATATGTTTTCTAGTTTGTATATTTGTTAAATTATTTTATAAAATAAAATGACTTTTAAGTTAGCTACCAATAATTATCTGTTAATTGACACGAAAATATCAGCCTCGGTAAATCTATTATGTATATTTAACGCCATATTTTCCGCGTTAAAACATCAGTTTTCTTTTCCGTATAAAACAGCTTTAATTCTCCCATTTTGTTCTACCCAGCCACCGGTTTTAGCCATCAGCTCCTATAGTTCTTTGTACGTGACTTGAATATTTATAACGTTTTTCTAATACAGAATATATCACTGATTCTGACCAATAGACGTATTCATTATTCTACCTATAAACATGTATTTTATACTTATAATTTAATCAATTTATTTATACTGAAAATTAAACAATGAATATCTACAGCGTTTGTTGTGGACACAGCACCGTATGCATTTCATTTTGTAGTTTCCTACTGTGTAATATGGGACTTGTTGCACATTATTTATTATTTATTCAAAATGTATCAATCCAATATAAAAAACCTTTCTTTCACAAACATCATAAAACATTATACTAATGGTCACTGCATTAAACAGTGAATTAGTACAGCAAACAAATATTTTTTTTATTAAAAATTTATTTATTCAGAAACCTCTTACGAAAACATTCATTAAAAATCGGGTTGTGGTCCTGTGGCTAGGTGTCTCAGACTCACGGACCAAAGGTCCGTGGTTCGAATCTCACTCTACCCCAACTCGATTCCCCTTTTCTAATAGCGAGTTATTTAAAACCCGTTGAAAATGGCCCTCAAAATTAAATTTTGCCTCCGTGGTGTAGTGGTCAAGATGCTTGACTCACACATGGAAGGTTCCCGGTTCGATTTCCGGATAGAACACAAAAAAATAAATGTAATTTTTCTCAAGCCTGGGTGTTCTGTGATGTAATTCATCACTGTAATTAGGCCTTCTGGCCTGTTGTGGTGCAAAAAAAAATAATATTTTATTTTTATTTTCTCAGAGTCTTTTGTTTAGTTTTGTCTGGTAGTTTATTGTTTAATTTTAGTCCCTGGTTTATTAGTCTCGACTGTCCTTGTTTCGTTTTAGAACGTTGTATAAATTTATAAATTTTGTGTTTTTATTTAATTTTTTTAAGTGATATCTCAATTTTTAAAATTGTTTAATTTATTATTTATTTTATTATTTTGTTTTGCATTTTTTGTTTCTTTTTTAAGTTATTTTGTAAACTTGCCAAACACAAGAGCCAGACTCCTTTTTGGCAAGTTCAACCTTAAGTGTTCCATTTTTTTACTGAATGTATTGTTTATTTATGCTAAAAAAGGTTTTTATTAAAAAAAAAATATTTAAAAAATTATATTCTCGTTTTGTGTCCATGTTGACTACACTTTTTTAAAGTTTTAGTTCTTCGACTACAATTACATCAGTGGCTTGATTATGAATAATTTTAAGAGATTCTAGTTGAAAGAGTTCAGTTATATTTAATTGCTTGGTTTGTTTAAAATAATGTTTGTCGCAAGAGGCAGAATTAGCAGTTCGCGCGGAGTCCTAGTCCCGACCCTGATGTATGGGAGCGAAGTATGGACTTCGAAAAACAGGGATGAAAGTAGGCTGAATGCTGTCGAAATGCGATCTCTCAGGCGAATGTGTGGTAAAACTATGTACGATAGATGCACAAATGTTGAGATCCGTAGCTTATGTAAGGCTGATACAAGCATTATCGACAAAATCAAGAAAGGACCTCTGCGCTGGTTTGGACATGTAGAACGAATGGACAGCGAAAGAACGGCTAAGAATATTTACAATGCTTACTCCGTGGTGTAGTGGTCAAGACGCTTGACTCACACATGAAAGGTTCCTGGTTCGATTTTTCTGCCTGGGTGTTCTGTGATGTAATTCACCACTGTAATTGGGCCTCCTGGCCTGTTGTAGCGCAAAATTTTTTTTTAAAAAGAAACAATGCGAACGTTGATGGATGCAGAAATAGAGGAAGAGCGAGAAAGACATGGCACGACCAAATCCAGCAAATACTTGAATATGGACATGTCAAAAGTCGGAATAATCGGCGTGCGTGCATGAGAAGATGTATGAATGTAGAAGAAGCGAGATTTGTATGCAAAGATAGAGTGATGTGGCGTGCTATCCTTTCTGCCTACCCTTACGGGGAAACAGCGTGATGGTTTGTTGTTTGTTGTTGTTGTTGGTTTGTTTAAAGGGTTCTTTAGTTGCTGGTAGATAAGGGAGGTCATATTCTAACTTTAATTTTTTTTTTTGCTGTCTTTGTAGTCTATTTATGTCATTTTGATTTCCTGTTCCCCATAAAAGTTGCGTTTAACAAATTTTAGTTCTTACATAGGCTTCGCGCATGATTTTTTTGGCCGTTTTTGGAACAATGTTTTTGATTTTTTTAAAAGACTCGATAATGTCGCCGCTTTACTAATTAAATTATTGATATGAATTGTGTCCATGTACATTATCTGTTTTTTGTTAGTCCTATGTATTTAACATGTTCAATTTCAATTGGTCGTTTATCTTTTATTACGTTCATTGAAAAAAAAAATGTTTGCAAAATAAGTACAAAATTACAAATGTTTTTTACCTACATACATAATTAATAATAACGTTTCTACCTCTCTAATAGAGTGAAAACTCGTGTATTGAGGGGGAGTTCGTTTTACATTAATTTTTGTTTTTATAATTTTTAAGTATATATATACATATTTATTATATTTTTCATTTTTACTATCTAAAACAAATTCCTAAACAATGTTTTGAGTATGTCCAAATGCTTGCAGACTGGCTGGATTTTCCCCCTATGGAATTGTACATATTTAAATTTAAACAGAGAGGGAAAACATTTTTGAGCAGGCAATATGCGAGTCTAGGCATATACAGGACTTATGACCTGTCATTGGCTGGTTTAAGTGGCCACTTTACACACTGTGTAACATTCACCATTCTGCCTATGTTTGAACATCCACATTTTCTCTATTCTTCCATCTGTTAACTTTTGTAAAGTAAAGGAGCTGAACGTATTCATAGCGTCATAGCCGATGAATACACATATCTAGGACACAAAGGCAAACCAGACATCGGAGTTACCAAGAAGAATAGGGCTAAGTTGGGCTGCTTTCGGCAAACATGAATATATTTTTAAAAATTAAAAAGTCCCTGTACGCTAAAAAAGATAAGTCTATAAATCGTGCATATTGCCGAAGATGACATACGGACTAGAATTCATGTCTGTATCACAGAAAAGTAGCCTGAAATTAAAATGCACGCAATGATCCATGGAAAGACAGATGATCGGTGTATGTCTAAGAGACAGAATAAGAAATGAAAAACTAAGGCACCAAACTGGAGTCGTGGATATCATGGATCGTGTAGCAAAATTGAAATGGCAGTGGGCAGGACACTTAGCGAGGCAAAATAATGGCAGTTGGGCACCCGGAATAATAAAGTGAAGGCCATGGGCAAACAAAAGAAGTATTGGAAGGCCACATAAAATATGGGTCGATGACATCACCTCTATTGCCGGTAAAATATAGATGATGAAAGCGGGTGATAAAAGGCCTTTATCCAGAAGTAGACAGAATAAGGCTGCAGAAAAGATGATGATTACCGAATGGAGCTTCTCACTACTATCTGTGGCCCTGTTATAGGTCCTGTCGGAAATACAGATCTGCGGTGCTATTTATCTCACAAATTTACATACTAAATAGGCGAGATAAAAGAGTTTTCAACGGCTGTGATAGCGTTTGGAATATCACCCCAGGGCTGGTATTCCAAACGAAATTACAGCGCGGTACAGCGCGTTTTTACGTACTAAATACGCATTATAGCGCGCTGTAAACGCGTTCGAAATACCAGCCTTGGTTGGCTTCCAAAACGAATTTCAAGGTTTTTAAAAAGTTTTGTAATCGTTTCGACGCATTGATCATGTCTAATCATTTTAATCCCAGTCATTGAAGAATTCGCTTCCCTCTTTTCTACGTTCCAATAAAGTGCATATTATGTACTTCTGGATTAACCTCTTTCCGCACAAAGACGCTAAGGCTAATAGATTATAGAGAGTGCCAAAGAACCTTTTTTTGTTCGGAAAAGAGTAATTTTTTTGTATATGTGGGCACCGCCAAGGAGACTTATGTCCTCAGATGCGGTGTGCGGTATGTGGTGAGCAAGCTATATTTGGATGTCATGTTACATTTAAGAATAAAATAAAGGTACAATAAGCAGTAAAGAAATATTCTTTAACAATATTTTGAGTTTGTCCAAATTTTTGTAGACAAGAACTGGATTCAACTCCCTGGGGAGCTGTTTATATTTACATATTAAAACAGAGATGAAGAACATTTAAGATAAGGTAATATAGAAGTCTAGGCATCTACATCGTCATCTCTGTTGTAATATGTTAATATAAACAGCTCCCCAGGGAGTAGAATCCATTCTTTGTCTACAAAAATTTGAACAAACTCAAAATATTGTTGATAAATTACCTGGTCCATTAAGAAGTATAGAAATTGAAAAAATAACATTTTCAGGCGTTGCCTAGTATGTAGGTGAAATAATTCAATTAGATAAATCTCACCCGCATAAATAAAGGTTTCAGCTCTTTGACTTCACAAACATCAACAGATGAAAGAATTGAAGGAATATAGATGTTCAAATATAGGCAGAATGGTGAATGTTACACAGTGTGTAAAGTGGCCACTTAAACCAGCCATTGACAGGTCATACGCCCTGTAGATGCCTGGACTTCTATATTACCTTCTCTTAAATGTTCTTCATCTCTGTTGTAATATGCTGAAATATTCTTTAAATAATCATTTTCAAAAACTCTTTTCAGCATTGTTCTTTTTAATGTATATTTTTTTACAACTTCCTGTATAGAACGTGTCCCCTGGGTCAAAAAAGGTTCCGGTGCAATTTGTCTGGAAGATAGTTATTTTCTTAATTGTAAATTATTGAGAGTTGGTTGCTTTTTGTTTGATGTCAATTTACCCTACATAAATTATTACTCATGACGAACATAAAACGGAAAACTATCGAACGCTAATTGCTTCTCTATAAATAGCGCCACTCAACGCTCAATTAATTTAATAATAAAATCCACTAATTGAGTCTACGTAAAATATCACGTATGTTGAGACCAGTATCTCAACAGACAGGGAAAATAATTATGACTTCTTCACCTCAATTATTGAGGAATCTGGAAATCTACTCATTTTCAGGGTTCACAACCTGCCATTGGCTGGTTTAAGTTATCATATTTATTTTATTTTATTTGGGATTTTTACAGCTATTACATAAACAAAATAAGTAGAAAAATCTTAACAATGCTAAAGCCAATTAAAAAAATCCACTGTAAATATAATGACACATAATATATAAGAAAAGAAGTTTAGTAATTGTATTTGTGTGACGTTTGTATTCATGTGTATGTGAATGTGTGTATGCGTGAATGAATGAGGGAGAGGATACATGTGCGTGTGGAAATGAATGAGGGAGAGGGTGCGGCGAATCTTACATATAAGCGATTAAGCGCAGCTTATCATTTTATTTGAATATCGATTATAATGTTTTATATAAATTATATTTATGGGAAAATAAATAAAATAATTTTTATTCATTATAAATTACCGTCGCCGTTTATATGTTCATCCAAAAATAAAAATACTAACACTTTGATCACCGGCCGAATACACATAGATATTACCCTGTGCCCGGCCCATTTTTGTGAAATTTCATGCTTTCTGAAGGGTTTCTTAAAAGTGTCAGAATTATGAAAATACTCAATGAAATCAATTTAAAATTTTCATATTTATTTGAGACACTTTTATAAGTCTTTTTTGTATGATAGTTTATGATACCTTTATGGAGAGCCAGATTGCAATGTTCACACATATACAGGGCCTCACTCCTTTTTTTGTGCTTTGTATCCCGGAGCCGTGTAAACACGTGATTATATAACCAGGCGTTGTGTTCCTATGTATTGTATAATCACGTGTTTACACGGCTCCGGGATACAACGTGTTAAATCAAAGACAACGCTCTACAACAGATAGTGATCAAAATACAATTTCTCAAATGGCTCGTTCTCGTTTCCAGGAGACAGGATGTACGGCCTTCTGCTGGAGAACATGGCGGAGTACATCCGGCAGGTGTACGGCGAAGAGCGTTGGGAAGACATCCGGCGCCAGGCGGGCGTGGAGCAGCCCTCCTTCTCCGTGCACCAGGTGTTCCCGGAGAACCTCATCCCCAGGCTGGCCAAGAAGGCCCAGCAGGTGAGGGGATCATATGTTACGCGTGTTCGTCAAATGTTTCCTTTATGTGTTTAGTTTTTGTGCGGTTTATTTATTAAACGCGGGCATAATGCCTTAAGAAAATTTCTTCATACCTACCCAAACCATTCAGTTTGAGAAAAATACAAGTACATGGACATGTTGAATCTTACAATTTTATACAAAAGTAAAAAGATTAACAAAATAAAACAATATTTAAAAAATAAACACTAAACAATGAAGAGAGGAGAGGATAGCTGATAGGATAGAAAGAAGAAGGATAAAGGAACAACTTAGATATTCAGATTATGACATTTTAATCTTGACTGAAATGTAAATAGAGAAGGGGCGTCTCTAACATTAGTGGGTAGATTATTCCACAATCGAGAAGCTACTACTGTAAAAGAGGAGGCGAGAAAATCAGAGCGATGAAAGGGTAATAAAAGGGTTCTCTCGTTACTAGAACGAAAAATAAAATTATGGTTTTATTACGTAAGTGGTTAGTAGACAGAACGTTCCTATTTTGATTTATTATTCACGTAAAACATTTTTTTTATCTTTTCTTTTATTTATTTCTTATTTTATTTACATTTTTTAGATCTTAATTTTAATGGGTACTTTTAATTTTCTTATTTTTTTTATTTTTTCTGTAGATATGAATTGAAATTTTCAATTTACTTTTTTTTATTTTTATCTTGTTTTGATTACATTTATGACCACACACTATTTTTATATGTTTTTAATTTTTACTTATATTTAAAATATATTCAAGTAAATTGCTATTCTTTTATTTAAATTGTATTATTTTACCCTATTTTTTTACTTAAAAAATTATTATAATTAATCATAATTTAAAAAATCACACTCATGAAGGATGGGACACTAAAAATAAAATACTTAAACTCATTAAAATAGCATTATAATAGCAATAAAAATTATATTAGCAATAAAAATTCTTACCCATTAATACTAAATGCACCCTTGTACAAGCATTACTACTACCCATTCAAGATTACGCTGATGTTTCCATGACTGATTTAAGCTGTGAGAAACTAGATAAACTTTAACGATTTCAGAATACATGCATATGGTACATTTTTGGTCTTAGGAAATATGACCACATTTCTGATTATCGTAGGCAACCGAAATGGCTCAAAATTAGACAGTGGAGAGACTATCACCCCCTCTCACTTCTGTTCAATGTACTTCATAGTCCTAGCGCTCCAATATACCTGCGTGTAAAACTTCAACGCTTATTAGATCATAGTTTACCTCTTGGTTCTAATTCTCAAGGCACTCTCTTAATACCCATCCACAATTCCTCTTTCTTCTCTAACTCATAAAGTGTCCATGCGGCTCGAGTGTGGGAACATCTCCCATCCACCATCAAAGATGTTACTACATTATCTCTGTTTAAATCACGTCTGAAGAAACATCTTCTTTTCTTTTTCCTCTTTCCTCTTTTTTCCTTTTTCCCATTGAGTAATAGTTTTGATTTAAGGTAATTTATAAACAAATACGTTTATTTCTATTTTTATATATTTTTAGCTTTTTAATTTTTTTTTTCTATTGAATATGTTCTGTAACTTAAATTATAAAAATAAAACTTTTATTTTATTGGTTCTTTGGAAGAAATTGCCATTTGGCCCGCCAATGTACAAATAACATTATGTACAAAAAGTTAAATAAATAAAATAAATAAATTATATCAACTTATTAGCTAACCCGAAGAAAAAAATTTGATAATGATCCTTAAGATAAAAATAACTTTATTTAGTTTACTTTCATTATCTATCTCTACCTCTGTTTTGTATAAATACATTGAACTCCTTAATAAAGATACCAGTCTCGAAGATTTCGCGAAAGCGATGAAACCGATCACTGGATATTCCAAATTTGTGGATTTAAGTATCACTCGTCTTTTATTTATATAATAAATTACAATGAATTTCCATCAAGAATTTTCACTTACAAACTTAAATGTTTTAAACTTATAACTATATTTAAAAAATGTAAAAACTTCAATAGGCGTTTAAACAAATGTATTATATGGCCGAGATATACTGCAATCGGAGTAACGATGCTGTGAACTATGGGAAATTACAATGATGATGAATTTAATTTTCAGGTGTTGGGTCTCAGTGAACGCGAGTTCATGGATCAGATGGGAGTTCACTTTGTGGGTTTCGTGAGCCAGTACGGGTACGACAGGGTGTTGAGCGTCCTCGGGCGCCACATGCGAGACTTCCTCAACGGCCTGGACAACCTTCACGAGTACCTTAAGTTCTCCTACCCCCGGATGAGGGCGCCGAGCTTCATATGTGAAAACGAATCGCGCCAAGGGCTGACTCTTCACTACAGAAGCAAACGAAGGGGCTTTGTTTACTACACGATGGGCCAAATCAGAGAGGTATTTGAATCAAATAATTTATTAATTCGATTACTAAACGTGTTTTGTATTTTTATAAGAATCCACAATAATTGTTCATATACTCGTATCTTTTTGCACAATATATGTATACTGGAAGGTAAGTATACTACGCTTTTCAATAAGTATCAGACAATAATTTTTATTGACGAAATAAATAAAAATCTGGGGTAAGTAAATTTTGCAATTTTTTTCACGACCACAGGACCATTTGGTCGCCGCCACGCCGTTGAAGAGTGATCACGTGTAAGTAAGAGTCATCGGGTTTTACTTTTGCACCAAATGGCAAAAAAAGTTGAACAACGTTACTGCATCAATAGTTTTTTTAATTTGTTGAATTTCAAGTGAAAACAATCGACAAAATCAAACAACCGTTTGGGGACGAACCAATGAGCCCCACACAGATAAAAAATTAGTATAACCGCTTCAAAGCTGTATGGTCAGCATGAGCTGACCGTCTTTTTTTACTCCAGTGGCGTAGTACGTCATGAGTACATCCCACACAGCACTACTATTTATTACCAAGGAGTACTAGTGAGACGTTTTGCGTCACTTTCGTGATGCATTGAGACGCAAACGGTCAAACCTGTAGACAAATGGCAGTTGGCAACTTTATCATGACAGCGCAACCGCCCATCCTTCGCACATGATTCGAACTTTTTAGTCAAATATAATATCTCCGTGGTTCACCAACCACCATACTTTCCTGACCAGGGGTCAGACCAGGGAAGATATTAAGCAGATTTAGAGCGCTATACGAAAAGAGGCTTTCCAGCGTTGCTTCTGGCAGTGGCAAAACCGCTGGGAGAAGTGTATAGCAGCACATGGGGAATACTTGGAAGATGATTAAATTCTAATATAATTGAATTTTAATAAATGTTGATTTCATAAATAAACGTCTGATACTTTTTGTGCAGACCTCGTTTAGTATTTATTTACTTTGTATTATGCTAGTCCGTAACATCTTAGCACTATGTTAATATTAAACTTTAAATCAAAATGTATCAAGATTTTTTTTTTTATTGATTTGAAATAGAAATGCTCTAAGCAATGTGGCCACTGGCAATAACATCAGTTTCATATCAGAAAGGTAGAGGATGAATGGCGAGTATCCGGCCCCATAAAACGGGAACCCTCCAACTAAGGGTAGGTAACCCTTGACAGAAAATTTCACCGGAGAAGGCAACGGGAAACCATTTTCCCAGAATATCAGGATGAAGAGCTTTCTCCCAAATGGTAGTCAATGTCAGAGGACCTGACATGACACGTGAAGAAGTATGTAAATAAATGTGCATGTTATATGATAGACGAATGTTGAATGCAATATTAAATAGCTAAGGAAAATAAAAAATAGCATGATTGCGGACTTGAATAAGTTTTCACTTTTATTTTCGTCAATCTTAATGATTTGTTTTAAAAAAAAGTGAAGAACATGTCTTTAAAAGTATTGTCCTTAGCTAACGACTACTTTCTCCCATCTTTTTGGCAGCAGACGAATACCATCTCGAATATACGACTCATCTTTTGGGGTTATCCACGAATCGAGCCATTTGTTGGCATGTTCATATAAATGTAAGTGCTAATCATCCAGCTCATGAGTTATCGATCGGAACAAGCGGTAGTTGGAAGATGTTCAGTAAATACGGTAGGTGAGGTAAGACTTCCCATTTGAGCGTTTCCAAGTATGTTATGACTGGCCTTTCAACATGTGGCCGAGCGTTTTCATGATGCCAAATTCCTTTGTCGCGTCTCTTCTTGTTTTGCGGCCGTTTTTCCTCCAACGCTCGGCTCAAACGCATCAATTGTAGTCGATAGCGATCTTCTATAATAGTCTCGATAGGTTTTAGGAGGTCTCAATACACTACACCCAGTTGATCCCACAGAACATGAGTTTGGAGCCATGTATATTCAGTTTTGCTGCCGATGTTGATACATGACCGGGCTTACCTCACGATTTTACGCTTCGGGCTTTTGAATTCATATAGAGTATTCATTTTTTATCACCAGATACGATACGTTACCTTTTTTGCTGTTGGAGCAACTGTTAAACGTGAAAAAACGCCGTTCAGCGTCTCCCTGCAAATACTCTTTTTTGGCACAAAATTCGACATGTTTTGTCTTCGTTTTGTGTTCCAGGTTGCCAGACACTTCTACCATAAAGAGATGCACATAGAACTTATAAGGGAGGAGTTGCTGTTTGACACCGTCCACGTGACATTCCAACTGACGTTTGATAACAGGGCCTTCACTTTAGCTTCACTCGCCATGACAAGGGAGGAAAAGCACCTCCCCATCAGTGCCTCCGTCTTGTTTGAGATATTCCCCTTCTGTATTGTTTTTGGGTAAATATTGCAACTGTTGCTAAGTTACTTATTTATGAAATTTATTTTTTATTACATAGGCAAATGTATTACACAGGCATACATAGACATATGTCAAAATAGAAGCAGCCCGAACAGGGTTTAACAAAATGAAAAATAAACCTTAAGCTGAGACAACGAATGGTCAAATGTTATATATGGTTTGTCTTACTGTACGGTGTAGAGGGGTGGACTCTAAAAGTCAATATTATAAACCGCCTTGAAGCATTTGAAATGTGGATCCACCGTAGAATGTTAAGAATATCTTGGACCGATATGATAACCAACAATGAAGTATTACGCAGAGCCAATACTAATAGAGAGCTGTTAACCACTGTTAAGCTCCGTAAGATTTCATATGTTGGCTATGTGTCAAGAGGTGATAAATATGCCATATTTTAGCTTGTCTTGAAGGGGAAGATTGAGGGACGTAGAGGGGTCGGAAGAAAACAGCTTTCCTGGCTTCGAAACATCCGAGCATGGACCAGGATTAGAACTGTGGAGGAGCTGTTTCGCACTGCTCGGGATAGGGAAGCTTTCTCCCAAGTGATCGTCAACGTCGGGGGAGTTTGAGGATTCACACGATGTGCATGTAGTGATTAGTCATAGGGACTTGTCAAGAGAGGTAACATTATACATGACAGATATAGTGAAGGCAATAAAAGGTATCAATGATAGCAGGACACCGAATGCCGAACACTCTTCACGTGGATCGGAAGATCTGTTGACGAATTACAACGGTCCGCCTTCTCCTGACGAGTTTTCTGTGGTTTCCTCGTCACTAGAGCAAATGCGGAGAAGCTCTTGAAACAGGTCACAGCCGAAACATCTCACCGATCCTTACATAAAATAACTAAATAAAGTTTTTCATTGAAGTAAATTTAATATAAATTAAAAATAAAATAAAATAAAATAAAAAATAAATAACTATCGCTTTGAATTAAATGTAAACCTTGTACATTACAAGCAAGGTAAAAAAATAATGCAACTAAGATACAAAAAAAAAAAAAAAAAACGTCGGGGGGACCCGACATGACACGTGAAGAAGAAGGTATATGTAATTTGAGAATAAAACGAGCATTTTCAACTTTGAATATTTTTTTATTTTGACCTGCGATCGACATCATCATTAGCCCAGGCAAAAGAAAGATCAACCTCAAAAATATAATACAGTTTTTTTAGGTGTTAGTGTTTCCTTAGGACTCTAAATATCTCATTCGAAATCCCTACCCCTTCTGTTACCCATCCATAAAATATTTTTTTCATAAAATAAAATAATTTAATAACGTGGCACAAAAATGCCGTTCTATCAGGTAATGAGTTTTTTTTGGGATAAACGGAATATTTTATAAGTAAATGTATTTAGGATTATTTTATTAATATATTTTCTACACAATGTAACCCATCAATATTTTATCTTTTAATATTTAAACAATTGTTGTTAACTGTCAATTTTACATTTAATAATGAATGAAATGAATTTCTTTTCAGATCTGATATGATTGTGAGGAGTATAGGAAATTCTTTAATGGTGATTTTGCCAGACCTCTTGGGGAAAAAAATAACTAATTGGTTTGATCTGGTGAGACCACTTATAGCGTTTAAGTTTCAAACTGTAAGTATTGATAATTATTTAAAATATATTATAACTTCACATTTGCATACAAACAAGAGATATTATGTACTATCATGACGACAACGGTAATAATAATAAGTAACCATTTTCTTTGAAATTTTGTAAGTAAAAACTCTAAAAAAATTGTTTAAATACAAATTTATTATAGATTCGTTTTAATTCATTTATTTATTCATTTTGCATTAAAGGAAATATAAAACCACCAAAATAATGTGTCTTCAGACGGGTATTGATATTTACCATTTGACGGCATTAACATTTTGATAAAAACTTACTGCAGAAATTAAATATTTACAACCAAAATATTATTCTTAAAATAAGATTACATAATTCCTTTAAAAAGGGTTTGAGCTCATTTATTGAAATAATTATTGAAAGAAAAATACCACAAAGCTTGTGTGATTTAAAATGCCTTTATTTATTTTTGAAAACCAAAATTTGGCTTCTCACACTCTGTTAACAAATCTATAGTTCTTCACATCGGCTCGAAAAATCCCAAACTTAAATATAGTCTAAATAGTGTAGATTTGAAAGCTGTGAAACAACAAAAAGACCTAGGAATAATAATAACAGATGATCCAAAATAGAAATGTAACACATAAAACATAACAAAAAATCAAATTCAATTATCTACTTGAAAAAAAACCTTCTCATATATAACACCGAATATGCTACTAAAAATATACAAAACCTACATCAGACTTACTCTTGAATACGGGTTTTAGATATGGAATCCCTATTTCGTTACGGATATCAACTTGTTGAAAAGATTCCAAAGACAAGCTGCAACGTTGTCTGAGCCTAAAACGGCTTCTCTATGTGAAGACACTGGAATCTTTCGGTCTCACAACGCTGCAAGAACGGCGAGAAAGGGGTGACCTAAAGGAGATATATGAGATACTCAAGAGTAACTATAGCTGCCAGAATTTGGATCCCAAGCTTAAACAAAATCCTCGTCTTCAAGGCCACAGTCTCAGGCTGGAGAAAACGAGATTCAATCTAAATCCACGAAAGCATTTCTTGAGCAATAGGGTTGTTGATGGTTGGAATAAGCAGCCACAAGGGCTGATCTTAATATGTAGTCTCTATGGGTTCAAAAATGGACTAGATTTTTTTCGAAAAAGTTTAAATGCGCCAACAGCTAACTTTTCTTAAAATAGATTTAAGCATATCAGCTGCTCGCTTAAAATTAATATAATAGTGAAAAGTTAAGTTTTTGCTTTAATAACTCTTCAAATCATTTGATATTTTTTAAACTAAATTAGTTTTTTTATGTGAGTACCAGTGTACCTAAATTTAGTCTGAAATTCAAGCGGTGTAATCTGCCAGTTGAAAAGTAATTAAATTTTTCATCACAAATACCTAAAAAAATGTTATTTTTATGTAATGTCTATTTTTTTTTTTGATTGCGTGATTTTGAAAAAACTGCATCGTAAAATGAAATAGTCGTAAGATTTTCTGACTTTTTATCAGAATTCAGCCTTAAGAAATGAAATGAACTTTTCATAACATTACATTTAGTATATTTGTACATATATGTGTTTTTATTTAATTACGGTTTGACAAAATTATATTATCCTTAAAAACGGAAAAGACAAAAATCATCCCATTTTTTATTAACAAAACAAATTTAGATTCAGCAGTAAAAATAATTATTCACCAAAGCAATTGCAACAAAATTAACTGTGATCTTACATGTTCAGTACTTGATACACCATATAAAATTAAATATCTTGGTGTATACATAGACCAAAACATAAAATGGAAAGACCATATTAGTGAACTAGTTAAACGAATTAGAAAATGTAAATACATATTTATTAGATTAAGGAATATTTTAAAAATCAATAATTTAAAAATAGCTTATTTCTCAATTGTACAATATTTGTTACAATATGGTATTGTAGGATAGGGTAATGCATATGCCAATATATTAAACCCTCTTAAAATAGTACAAAGATTAATTATGAAAGTAATTTTAAAGAAATCCTCAACATTTAATAGAGAAAGTCTAGATAAAATATTTAAGGTTAGTACTGTAGACACGCTTTATAAAATAAATTGTATTACACAAATTTATAAAGAAGAAAAAATAAAAGTATTTGAGATGAATAAGTCACTCAGATACCAAAATAATATTAAAATCCCTAAATTCTACATAAGTCATGGCTTTATGGCATAAAAATAGCTTTGTCTTTAAAGGTGTAAAAAAATATAATAATCTTCTCAATGAACTAAAAACTATTAACAATAATATATCAATAAATTAATTTAAAGTAATTCTAAAGAAATTTTTTGAACACGTGTAAAAACTACATTAAATTTTAATAAGTATGAATGTATTATTGTTTAATGTTTTTTTCTTTATACATCGTATGTTTTTTTTTCTCATATTCTCGTATATTTAAAATTGTATAAACCCTTGTAAATAAACAACGACAACAGTGTATGTCACTCTCCAAGCACAAGAATTAGTATCTTTTTTGGAGAGTTACAGTAATAACATTTACTAGATGTATAAAAGTAGATCTGTAGAGAATTTCAAAAGAACATGTACTTTTTATTAAATTTATTAATAAAAAAAAATTAAAAAAGGTTTTAAGACTTTCTGTTCACATAGATAGGGCTTTTTTCCATTTTCACGATAATTGGGCCGTAGATTTAATTTTATTAATATTTTTGTAATGTGATTACTATTGTCGGGACGAGTAATGTTTGTAAATTGATTGCAGATTTTAAATAGGACCAATAATATATTTGAGTTGGTGACGGTGGATGCGGTTTTAACAGAGGGACCAAACGATAATAAAAATCAAAGTATGTTACTTAGTGACGAGGTTGATAATATTCAAGACAAGAACTTAAGATTAAAAGGTAAACATGACAATTATATCATTTTAAGAAAGTGAATTTTAACAGTAATAATAAATATTATTACTACGTAATATGTAAGGAATATTTTTAAACACCAACTCCAGTAAATTTGCACAGTCCATCAATGAGTTAATTACTTAGTAAAAAATAACAGATATGTTAGAATGAGGAAGTTCAATGGCTCATTATTTTTTTAAATAATTTGTTAGACTATCAAAGTAAGCCCGTAACTCAATCACAAATAACTATCGACGTGATTAAAAACATGCTAAGCATTTGAGCGATCATAATGAACAAAAATGAACATTCAACAAATTTTGAGTATGGCAAATGCTTGCAGACTGGCAGTTATTCATATTTATATTTATTTCAACAGAGAGGGAAAACATTTTTGAGAAGGGAATATGGAAGTCTAGGCATTTGCAGGGATTATGATCGGTCATTGGCTGGTTTAAGTGGCCACTTTACACACTGTGTAACACTCACCATTCTGCCCATGTTTGAACATTCACATTTCTTCATCTATTGACTTTTGTGAAGTAAAAGAGCTGAAACCTTTATCACGTGGGTGAGATTCATCAAACTCTGTTGAAATAAATAAAAAAATGAACATGCTTAAGTTATCGCAGTCATAAGTCAACGCGTGTGTAATCTCTAAGTCAACGCTCGTGTCAGTTTGTTTTTTGCTTCCTCGTAAATAAATTCAGTTTATTGTCGAAAAATCGGCGTTTACTATAAAAAATAATGCAATATATTGCATTTGCAACAAATCTCTTCTAATGTATAAAAGTAAAAAATAAATTACAATTTCTATGGCGACTGCTTTTCTTGACATTCATTTGGCTTGACAACCACCGGCTAAATGCAATAAAAAGCATGATAAATGGTAAATAAATAAATAAAAATAGCAGTTTTGGTATATTTTCCATATTTACACCGGCGAAATTCAAATATGTGATTGCGCAGCAGGATTATACGTCGCGAAACGTAAATATTTTGTCATTTAATATTGACAAACAACAATGGTGATAAATTGTTATCACATCGCTTACTAGCACGTCGATAGTTATTTGTGATTGATCTACAGAAAATATTTTTTTATGAATCGTATTCTCGTTTGGTTTAGAAATTGTAGAATTTGTCACCCTCGTGGTGTAATGGTCAGCGCGTTGGCCTCCCATGCAAGAGGTCTCGGGTTCTTATTATATTAAATATTTCTTTAAAAGGGTGTGATCACACTAGAATATTTCAGTCCCTGGACTGGTACCTGATCAGCTTACCTTCATGTAACAAAAATGATCAAGATACGCTGCGATTGGTATACCAATGCAGTGTCTTATGCACCATTAGGTGTGGAAGGGAATGATGATGAATTTAGAAGTTACTTCGCCCTTCGCACTAGTTCTCGTCTGTGAGTTGTGATTTGTAATGACATTTAAAAGTAGAGACCCGTAGCATTCAAAATATACTAAATGTTGGAAAAAATGGCTTCCCGTAAATCGGAAATCCATGTTAATGCTGTGACCGATTGGTTGATTCACAAGAACTTGTGACGTCTTTAAACGTTGTTCATTTTGATGAATTTTTTCATCATTTTCGAGAAACTTTGCCGTACAATTTAACGCTCTAACTTTTTCACTTTCCTGTAGCACTGAACTTCCTCGTTTCTGACAAACTCGCCTACTCCAACTGACACTACTTTAAAATATAATTGTTTATCTCGACAGCAGGAACTGTTTTTGTAGCATACATTTCAAAGGATTATATTGATTTGATTTTGTAAAACGCAATGTTAAAAGACACATAAAATACTATATCATAATACATGGATTCCCAATAATAAAAGTTTCAGGAGAAGTGCAAAAGACACATAAAGCAACAAGCGGTAAAAAAAAGCCTGGCGATGTTCAAATAAGACTAAAAGGTAAAATTGTTTCCAACAGAAACCCACCGATGGCACTCGATGTTCTTTTATCACATGTTGCAATTATAGCCATATTACACTACTTTTGTTTTCGACGCTTTCGTGGTTCATTGCATCATATTGTTTGATCTCCATTCAGCTTTTATTCGCTAATTTCAAATGTACTTTTAAGCTGGATATGGTATTTTTATAGTAGATGCTTAAGCTAGGTACACTTTGTATTTTAATGAAGGGGAAGGTAGGATAAAATGATACACCGGGTAACTTGATGCATCGTGGCATAATAGTGTAAAATGACATATCACTTTCGTATTTGTTTTTTTTATTGTACAACACAAAATATGTATGTTATAATATATGTTTCATGTTTAAAAATATAATCAATTGTATTTTTTTTTTCTTATAATCCCTTGTGTTTTTTAATTTACTGCACGGTATTAAATTATTTTTCTTAATAAATAAACATTTGCGTTCTTATGATTTACCCAAATATTTAAATTTTGTATCAATGTTTAACGAGTTGTAAATAACTCACTGTAAGGCCCTTTTCACTCATGCCACGCTAATCCACCCGGCCCAGTAATTTTCCGGGTACATCCTACAAACTCAAACTCAAAATATTGTTGATAAAACTATGATGTGAAAATATTTTTCCATGGCACAAAAGCTAAAATATTTTTTAATTAAGTGTTATTTTTTCGATTTAATTATTTTTCTGATGCAAAGATATTCTGAACTCAAAAGAAAGGGTACTTTTTTTCTTTGTTTATAGTTTTATTATAATATACATAGTAATGCGTAGAAAAATTTACACGTCTTAGGCTGTCATCACAACATTACATCATCTTTTATGTGCATTAGGAACATTATGTGCTATTAATTTATATGGATTGGTACCAGCTTTATTATATCGATGCAAACACAGCATTTTTATAGCACCTATTGTATAATATAAATAGTAAGTTTTAATTCACATAATTCACAAAAATTGTAGCGTTGGGATTATTTTATAAATCTACTTTATTTATGTAAATCTGTATGTTATAAGGATTACTGGTTAAGTCGACCTAGATCCTTTAAGACGTTGTAGTTTTAATAATTCCTGACTGATTTGACTACGAAACACCGTACCCAAAACTTCACCGTTTTCAAGATATTGCATATTGAAGTTTTTTTTTTATCGGATTTTTGTCTATTGGCCTAACTTTTGGGTTTTTTGCCTCTAATTTATTTGTTTTTGCGATTTTTGTGTTGAAGATTTGTTGCTTTATTATTCTTAACACTAATTGCCCAGAAATAATAGGCGGAGCAAGTAACTCAACTAAATACTGTTATCTTTACTACTACATGGAAACCTTTCATTAAAGTTTTTTCCAAGAATTCAGATAACACCCTGGCTTGTTATGCTTTGTTGGACTAAACATCTGCATTATAACTGTTTTAGACTGTTTTTTAATATGTCGGAAAGAAAAAAATATTTTGCACGAATTTATTTCAATTTATAACTATCAGTCGTCTACTACGAACTACGACCAAGTCGGTACAGTAAACTGCAGTTTTATATTGAGAAAAATAAAGCAACATATTTTCTATAGAAATCGCAAACTCAAATAAATTAGAGGCGAAAAACCCAAAAAACTAGGCCAATAGACAAAAGTCCAATTTAAAAAAAAACTTCAATATGCAATATCTTGAAAACGGTTAAGTTTGGGTGCGGTGTTTCATAGTCAAATCAGTCAGGAATGGTGGAAACTACAACGTCTTAAAGGATCAAGGTCGACTTAAACAGTAACCTTGTATAATAAATTTTATAAAAATATAAAAATAAAAATATAATAAAAACGTATAAATATTTTATTCATTTTATGTTTGAAGGGCACGTGAAAATGACGGGTTTCGATTTTTGGAATATTAATGCCATTTGTTTCTCCTAAATGCGTGCTATGAAATGATATTTTCAGAACTAATAGCATTGGGCTACTTGCCAAATAAATTGTAGAAATAAATATAATAACAGTTAAACGGGCTTATTGTACCAAAAATGGCACAAAAACAGACTTATCGCATCAAATCTTTAAAATTAACTTTTTTTTTCTCTCTTGTAAAAATGATTATTTGCCGGTAAGCCTTCGTATCTTTCACTTGTTATGGTAATACATACTTGTATACGCATAAATGTTTGTCGAATATGTGTATCGAATATACCATATGTGAATTTGTGATTTAGTTAATTATTCGTCTCAACTTAACAGAAGATTTTGTCCCATAGAATTGGGATTTATGTCTCAGAAAATGTAAATTAAACTATGCGAATAAATAACAATTAAAAGTGACCATTTTCACATTTAAGTAATTTAAAACCAGCTAAAAAAAATCGTTTAACCAAAAACAAAAAAGATTATCTCATGAAAAGTTCATTTCTTTTCATTTTAAAAATCCAATTGCCGGACATCATCATCATTCCTTTACAATTTGATAAGTACAAAAGTATACCATTTAATAATTAGGTTATTGAAAGCCCCCACCCACTTACCCGGATCTGTTTTAAAGGTCTTGTGGCCTCTTTTCAGATCCTCACCTTGTAAAAACAATTTTTTTTTGCTTTAATGAACGGTAGATTGTTTTTTTTTAAAATAATCTTCGTTTACAAAAGATTCGCGTATTTTTTTTTGTATTTACATTTACTGCTTTCAATGCCCCTATTGCCGCCAGAGCAACCTAAGTATATATTTATTGTGTTTTAATATGGAACTCACACGAGAGGTAGTATCATACATTGTCAATATAGTGCAGGCAATTGGTAAAATAAACCAAAGTAGGGAACAAAATGCCGAACACTCCTCTAGTGGAACGGAAGGCCTGTTGACTGCTGACTGCTGCCAACAGGCCGGCTTCTCCTGAAGAGTTTTAAGTGGTTTTCTCTCCGCATGAGCAAATGCTGAGAAGTTCCTGATTGCCCCACTCTAGAACAGTCTTTTTTTTTCTTTGAAAAATCCTCTTTTGAAATATAAACCTTGTATATTCTTCTTCGCAGTCTTAATCCTGGGGATTGGTTTGCAGCAAAGTCCTGCATCTCGTCCTCCATGGGTCTCTATTTTCTGCAGCCCTCTTCAGCTCGACATATGAGGCGCAGTTTAAATCTTCGCACCCTTGCTCCAAATATTCCCGTCTGGGGCGCCCTCTATAGTTTGTCCCTCTATGATGTCGTGCAGGAGACCCTCGTGGCGCATAATGTGGCCGATCCATCGGGCTCGCCTCTCTGAGATGGTTTTGATTAGGTGCCTACCTTCTTCGATTATGTTGAGAACCTCGTCATTCGTGATGTGGTCTCTCCAGCAAATTGCTAATATTTTTCTGTAGCACCACATCTCGAAAGCCTCTAGTCTTCTTTTATCTCTTTTCGTAAGGCACCATGTCTCACAACCGTACATCAATATACTCTATACATATGTCTTGGCAACTTGCTTGCAGAGTTTTAGATTGATATTATTTGACTCAAATACTCTAATATCTTTGATTTTTTGTTAAACGCAATACTTGCTTGCTGTGTGGGGCAGTCGACTTCTCTTTTTGTTCTCCCATCCCAGGTGATCCTGCTTCTAAGGTACACAAACTCTTTTGCGTTTTTCAGAGTTGCTCCTGATATTATTATATTCATTCGTTGCTCATTACGGACCGCAGTCATTACTCTGGTTTTTTTCCTGTTTATTTTTATATTATATTTGTTATTTAATACATTATCCATGGATGTCAGAGCCTCAGTGAGTTCTTCTTCACATTTAGAAATCAGGGTGATGTCCTCGGCAAACCTTATCATGTCTATTTTTTCTCCATGTATTTTAACGTGTATTTTTAATTTGTATATTATAAGCAAGGTAAAAAATAATGCAACTCCCATATACTGGTGGCCTCCGTGGTGTAGTGGTCAAGACGCTTGACTCGCGCACGGAAGGTTCCGGGTTCGATTCCCGGTGAGAACACAAAAATTAAAATGTGATTTTTCTCAAGCCTGGTTATTTTGTAATGTAATTCACCACTGTAATTGGGCCTCCTGGCCTGTTGTGGTGCAAAAAAATGAAATAAAAAAAATAAAAAAAATTTAATATATATTTTTTTTAAACCTAAGTATGTACAGTCAATTTTTCACAATTCTGACGGCGATGGGGTATGTTAGTTCATTAGTTTATTAGTAAATCGGAAGAAACAAGTCCGATCGGTAGAATTAGAACCATTACCACCCCTCCACTGGCCAAATAATTCAAACCTATTAAGCCCAAAATAAGACAATCATTGTTCAGAAATTCGCTTTATTCCTAGCACCACCCTATTCAAAACGAAAACCTAGCATCGATCTATTCACAATCTAGCATGCTAGTCAAGACCTATCAACCAATCTATCAACCGACCTATCAACCAACCTAACAACCAACCTAATTAACCACACGCAATATAAAAACCCAATCCTATCTAGGACAGCATCCCCAATAACCCACCACGGCGGCGAAGGAGCAGCCCAGCCCAACCCCCGACTGATACACGCCTCCCAGCTCTACTCGTTAGTGTATTACTAGATAAACCCTCTTCCTTTTTACGGAAATAGACAACACATGACTTGAGTTCGGTTCTGCATTGCCGCCATGAAGATCATCCTATTCAAAATCCCGTTAGAGCCAACATTTTTTTTTTAAATGCGCATTTAGATTCATGTAAGGGCATTCCACTTTTCTACCCATACGCTAGCAAATTTAGCAAGTTTTCTCAAATACTTGGGTTAGTTTTAAATATATGTATTTTTTCAAACCTGTAAAAAAACCCATGATATAACTTTTTCAATATCGAATATAATAGCGCATTTTTCGCACATTCGAATGAACGTCATGCGCTATCATCATATTATAAAGCTTATCGCTACAATTCTAAATAATCTTCATAAATCATTTGAAAAAATCATTAGTAAATAGTTCATTTATCGGTTCTATAAATGACATTGATTTGCAATCGCTTTACAACTATATCTATGATTTTACCTGATTCAATTTATTTAGTTCATTTTATCGGGAGAATAATTTCAGTCTGCCCGATTTTATTCAATAGTGACAAATTAACTCGCCAAGTCCGATGGTTAAAAAATAACGCGGGTGGCGAAGTGAGGCAAAACAGACCTAATTCAAAAATACGCTTCTAAGGCCTGTTTTACGGTGTTTTTTTTTTTTTTTTAATTAAAAAATGTACTTTGAAGCAATGAGATGACATTTCATAACTTTTTTTGTGAGATTTCTCAAAACTCAAAAAGCGACGGCCTACGGGCGTTATAAAATTCACGGTGTCAATAATCACCTATCAAAAAAAAAAATAATAATAAAAAATATTTCTCTTTAACATTTTTTTTACATCATTATATATTTTTATACATAAACATATACTATTTACTTAAATATTAATTTTCAATAATAATACATATAGATATATTTTTTCAATGTTATTCAAAATTACTTCTTAGTTATTTTTTTAACTGGCTCAAAGTATTTCTAATACCAAATTATCTTTTTTTATCCATAATTCTACAACTGGTAATATTTTATTATTTTATATAGTTTATATTTCTTAGACTTTCTAAATTAATAATATTGTTTTGAATGCTCTGTATTACTTATAATTATGCTTACATGTATGTATATTTAATTGTATTTGTAACTAAAATGTAAAAGGCACTAAGTGCCGTTTATTTCAATAAAAATAAAAATAAAATAATATTTTTATTCGTGTTTTTTTTTAAGAAACCTCTGATAAATCTGGTCCAACAATTTTCATTCATACCTCGAATTGAAGCTATGTTTTTTTTTAAATCAGACCGGACGAAAACCACGTATAAAGTTTATTCTTCGCGTAATCAAATATTTTCATTTTCATAGGGTCTGAGAATCCCATTTCCGGTGGGTATGAGTTAAACGATTTGTAAACTCGACGCCTGTTTGATTGTAGGTCAGATGATTTATATGGATAATTGGCGAATGATGATGTACCTGGGAACTCCTGTAATGCCAGACCTCACATCCCTCATTACAACTGGATTGTACATCAATGACTTGTCAATGCACGACTTTAGCAGGTAATTAATAAATGTAACCCGTATTGTTTAAACAAGATTATAATTTATTTATTTAATCATATTTGTTTCCTTTATGATTAATAATAAAAATAATGTGACATCACTGGGGTAACCCGTGCCGAAGACACTTAACAATATATATTTTTGATATATATTTTTGAAGACTAAATAAACAGTGATAATTAACAAAATGTTCAGACAGTTTTAAACACTACGTATGTATGTTTATAATTAATGTGTGTACATCCATATTATTTAAATTACAAAACGCACAATGAAAATAACAAAAACATAACATAAGCTATACATTTGTGGAGTAGTTGATTCAATATTGGTTTGGGCGAATGAGACAATCCATTTTACTTCTACCTAGCTCCACTATCCATTTTTTATGGCCTTTTTAACATTTTCTCGTTACTAATTGTTTTAATAGATAGTGGAAGTAGGTTTTATAACCTATAAATATCTATATATTAATTAAATCATTCTCAAAATCCATTTATCCGAAAGTGGTATTAGTTTGTACTTGTTGAAGTTGGCTTTGTGTTGAGGATCTAGTGATTATATTATTTGTATGTGATGTATTGTAGGGGTTATGTCTTTCATTTGAGTAAGAATAGTTTTTGAATCTGTAAGTGAGTTTAGCGTATAATTACTTTGGTGTCATAAGTTGTGATTTGTGGAATATTTCTTCAGTAGATATCTGTATCGGGACTCTGAGTTTTATTTTAACTATGCACTTTTGTGTAAAAAATACACTATTTAAAACTGTGTCACTCGCACCACCCCATCTGATTATACCGCACTCCCAAAATTGATTGGCACAATGCAAAATAAATCATGGAAAATTCCTTTACATTAATTATATTTTAAATTGTTTTTAATAAAAACGTTAGTCTTTTAAGTTTCATTATAAAATTTTCAGTCTGCTGTAACTTGCGAATACAAAAATATAACATCATCATCATCATCATCGTCATTAGCCGTCTCTTGTGCAATGTTGAACATAGGCCTCCCCCTTTAGTCTCCATATTTCCCTATCCTGAGCCAACCGCATCCAACCACTTCCTGCAACTCGTCTTATGTCATCAGACCACCTTGTCTGAGGCCTGCCGACAGTTCTTCTACTCGTTCTGGGTCGCCATTCCAGAACTTTTTTGGTCCATCTAGAGTCTATGATTCTGGCTATATGACCAGCCCAGCTCCATTTCTGGTTGGCAGCCCTATGGACCACATCGATAATCTTTGTTCTCGCCCTAATCCATGTATTGGTTTTTCTATCTCTCAACGAAATACCCAGCATTCTCCTTTCCATGGCTCTCTGTGTCACTGATAATTTGTGTAATTTTTTTTTCGTGTACACAAAAGTTTCTCAGCCGTATGTCAGTACAGGGAGAACACAAGCATAAAAAAGTTTCTTCTTTAAATAATGTAAATACTCTGGAGATTTTAGGATATATGAGAGCTTACCAAAGGCGGCCCATGCTAAACCTCTCCTTCTTTCTATTTCGACCTCTTGATTATCTTTCCCGAGCTTTATTTCGTGTACTAGGTATATATAACTATCAACCTTTTCAATGATTTGTCCATTTACTAAGATGTAACATGATTGGTTTGCATCACTCATTACTTTAGTTTTTGAAGCATTCATTTTCAAGCCTATTCAAAATATAACATAGAAGTACAATATTCAAAGTAACATACCTTTTACTCTCCCATCCCGGTAATGTGTAGCTAGTACGCATTGCATATAATAACTTTAATATCTCCATAAATAAAATAAATAATGGGTTGCTATTTTCGATATTCTTTTGTTATACATGTACGTATCGGTAAAAAGATTTTTTTATTGAATTATTAATGCTTATGGATGTATAAAAAGCGTTTTATCAAAAATCGGAGATTTCACCGATACAATAGAAACTTTACTAATGTTGCGTTCGTAGTAAAAGAGTAATCCTAATATATAATTGACTCGCACACTCTTTACGTCTCACTCTCGATAACACGGGAATATTTAGAAGCGAGAGAGACAATTTTTATGCGTCACACGCGCAAACAGCAAAATTTCTTCTACTTCTCCCAGACGTCCGTTAGCTGCGTTAGTAGCTGTCCGGCTTTCGTTTTGCGCGCACTGAGAGCATGATTTAAAGTTTTTTTTTTCATGTTTTTAGCAATTAGATTAAAAATATCTTCACTTTTGACTTCAACTATAAATAATTGAAGCAATTGCCGATGAATATTACACATTTACCATTTAAAATCTCTCATTTTTTGCATGTGTAGTGACTACACAACGCCGTAACGCGCGGAAGTTTTTAGGACAGTAAGGGAAGGGTTAAAAGTACTACTGGAAAGAAACTTGATTTAATTATCTATTTTTTATCGAAATCGAGAATTGCGGCGTCCCGCTCAAATGAACTGTCAGTAGTCAGTGGGAGGGTATTGCCCAGATATTGTATTGCCTATTACGCTCAGAAGCTCAGTGCTGCCAATGGTTATTGGCCCGTTCATAATCCGACCGTTTCACTGCGGAACTCCCCTACATTCAAAACGAAATACTGTATGTTCAACAACTTACTCAGAAAACTCCAAGAAATTAAATTAGGAACAATTGAACGTAGTTATGCAGAAAGCAGCCAGTCCACAATTTTGAAAAAATGGATATTGGTGTTATCGGGTGAAGTGATGTCAATTCTATGTTCTGCTAAAAACAGCCAGACCGCTTTTATATAAAAAAAATGTAAAAATCACCTTCTGAAAATTGCGTCTATCACAAAAACGGCATTTCTCAATTTGCAGAAAACACCCACAACACTAGAAGAATCTTACTGTACTTAAAAAATAGTAAAACTGGTCAAATACATAATAGATTCTTGTTTGTAATATTTTAAAAAATAAAATGTATTCATTGTTTATCATTTGTCAAAGTCAAAAACATTCCAACTGTTGTGTAGATTGAATTTTTCCCTCTTTTCATAAAAGTGTAGTTTGAACAACCTAATTCCCCCCCCCCCCCCCACACCGCTCGTATATACATCGTTGGTACTAATTATGTTTATGAGCTAGCAACGCTTTATCACCCCCTTGAGAGCGTTCAGAATCACACTGTGGGTTCCGAACCCGGGACCTCGAATATGATAGACAAGCTTACTAACCAAACACCACAACGCGAGCTTATCTCTATTCAATTGTTTTTTCGGGATTTGAAACTAAATTTTCCCATTTTTAAGTTATTGGTACGTTATTAGCAACAAATTGAAAATGGCACCAAAATAAGCATAATATACACGGTGTCTCAAGGACAGACCGCGAAATTTCAGAGAAACTTTCTTCGTGGTAAACTATAAAAAAAATCAGTACAATTTTTTTTTCGAAAATTCATTTTTTAATTAAAAAAACAATTATTTAAATTTGATAATGGAGGCAATCCGTATTGTCAGGGATTAGCATCTCTTCGGTCAACCTCTATCCAGTCCCTAGTCCGCATTCAGTGCGTATCGCTTCGTTAGTCAAAAACGTTTTTAATCTCAATTTTTTAAATGTGATTTTCCAAAAAAAATATTTGGTTTTTTGAAAAGGGTGTCATAAAAAATATTTTTCTGAAGCTTAGTGGTATGGCCCTGGAAAACCGTGTATGTGTAAAACCTAACGCAAGTATGTGTTCAAATACAAAACATATAGTTAACTTCTGAATAGGCATCAATACTTCAGTATATTAGAAATGCATTTATCTGGAAATTTATTTAAGGGATCTGATGCTAGCGGGAACACAACAATCGGTGGAACTAAAACTGGCCCTTGATCAAGAGCAGCAGAAGAGTAAGAAGCTGGAGGAGTCCATGAGGAAACTGGACGAGGAGATGAGAAGGACTGATGAACTGTTGTATCAGATGATACCCAAACAAGTGGCCGACAGGCTCAGGACTGGGGAGAACCCTATAGATACTTGCGAGGTAAGAGATTGATAAATCTATCACAGCATGGGCAAACTCTTTGTTCCAGTAACGAGTGAACCCTTTCAATACCCATTCACCGCTCTGATTTTTCGGCTCCTCTTTCACAGTAGTAGCTGCTCGATTATGGAATAATCTTCCCACTTATGTCAGAGAAGCCCCTTTTTCATTTACATTCAAATCACGTGTGAAATATCACTTCGTGAATATTTCAGTTTGTCCTTTCTCCTCCGTGCTAGATAATCAGTATTTTGGATGTTTTGATTATTTGTTGTTTACATACAAGAAATGAATGATTCACCTTCTGCACAGTCCTTAAGACGACAGTAGGTCAAGCGACAATGGGCGTTGGTTTCCGGGTTAGTCCCAAAGTAATTACTGCAGTGAGTTGTATGATGGCATTTTGAGAAGCTTTGCATTCCGACAAAAAAATATTTATAAATTTATACATATAAAAGATGAAAATCTCCGCAATAAAGAAATCCTTTATAATTTACATTAAAATCATGTCTCTTTAGTAAATAAACATTTTAATTTTATTTTTCAGATGTTTGACAGTGTGTCTATACTGTTCTCAGATGTAGTGACATTTACAGAAATCTGCAGCAGAATAACCCCTATGGAGGTTGTGTCTATGTTAAATGCTATGTATTCTATTTTTGATACGCTGACGGAGAGAAATAAGGTTTATAAGGTTGGTGACAATTTACATTATTTTTTATTTTGACAAAATTTATTTGAGCAAGCATCGGCCAAAACACAGTGTCGAAAATCAAATATTTTTTACACACTTAAAACATGTAATGAAACTGATCTTTTATTAAATTGAATACATCGATTATTTTACTTTTAAGCACTGGCCTGACATAACGTAGATTTTATTTCTAGCAAGTCGAGACGTGAAAAAAAATAAAAATGCGAAAAAAAAATGAAACGGATTTGGCCGGATACCAGATATTAAACGTTACCCTAAGCCGGATAGCCGGATAGCCGGATAGCCGGATAGCCGGATAGCCGGATATCCTAAAATAATATACAGTTTTTATAAGATTACATATCTAGTTTTTATTTTTAAACTCCATTATGTATCGACTATGTTCAGGTAAAAGGTGAAATTTTACAGGATCACCAAAAAACAGTAAAAACACAGATAATCGTATTTCTCTCATAGCTAAAAACAAAACTTTTAATGGGTATAAAAAAAAAGGATTAAATAGTTTCAATTATATTTTTAAATCGGCCTCATGATGTGATGGTCAGCGCATTTGTCTACCATGCAAGAGGTCTCGGGTTCGATTCCCGAAATGGTTGATTTGAAATATTTTTTAAAGGGTGTTTTTACACTAGAATATTTCATAGTCCCTAGACTGGCACCTGATGCGTAAGACTAATCATCTTAACTTCGTGTAACAAAAATGATCAAGATACGCTGCGATTGGTGTTCCAATACAGTGCTCTATGCACCATCAGGTGCGGAAAGGGAATGATGATGATGATGATATTTTTGATGATCACTTATCGATCAATGAGTTGTAAAACAATATGGTTTTAATGTTTATCAATTAAATAATTACAATGGTTCTGGGTAGTTTCAGCCCTTGTCCCTTTTTTTCACACAAACATATTTTTAATAAATAAAATAAAAATAGATTGTCTCATTCGCCCAAACCAATATTGAATCAACTACTCCAAAAATGTATGGCTTGTGTTATGTTTTTTGTTCTTTCATTGTGCGTTTTGTAATATAAATAATATAGATGTTCATAAATTTATTAAAAACATACATACGTAGTGTTTAAAACTGTCTAAACACTTTGTAAATTATCTCTGTTTATTCTCAAATGTAAAAATATTTAAAAACAAAAGTAAATTGTTAAATGTTCTCGGCACGGGTACCCAGTGAGGTCACATTATTTCTTTATTTTTTTAAATAAAATGGCGTTGCATAATTAATTATTATTCATTAAAGTTTATAGTGGAAAAAAAAAAAAAAAAATAACAATAAATAAAACTAATTTCTTAATACCACACCGTCAGACCAATCTAATATGTCGGTCACTATGAAACCCTATCACTAATTTTAAAAATCCTTAATTAAATGTGGACAAACTTCAATCTTATTTTATTAAAAAACATTGTGTATTTTTACAATGCTTTTTTCGTTTCACAAGATGAGCTAAGGTTTAATTTTATTTCCAGGTAGAAACAATAGGTGATGCTTATATGGTAGTTAGTGGAGCTCCTGAAAAGGAAGTAAATCATGCTGAAATGGTATGTGACATGGCTTTGGACATGGTAGAAGCCATTACAGACCTCAAGGATCCTTCAACAGGTATTTACTTTTAATCACTGATTATAAATTAATATGTTAATAAAGCAAAGTAAATAAGTCAAGAGTAGGAATTATCGGCGTACGTGCATGAAAATATGTATTAATGTAGAGGAAGAGAGGTCTGCCTGTAGTTGGCGCCGGCGTTGGATTCCCCGGTTCGGCCGACACCAGACGATAGTTGTAGGCGCCGCGATTCTAATAGCAGACACCCTTTTACACGTTGTTTTATTCTATTACCGTGTACGCGAACAGCTTATTGTGTGTGCGCAATTGTTTCCGAGCTATTTTCTGTTTTGTTTTTAAGAAAAATAAAAAGGTATGAGTATATTTTTTATTTTATTATTATTAAAATTAAAAGAATATTCAAATATTTGTAGTTTATGCTATGATTCTGCATGAAAGGAAGCATCAATTAAAGCAAATAAAATTGTATACTTTTTGGAAAAAAGTGTGCAAATTTAATTTACTACCGACGAACTGGTGAGTTAGTATTTATTATTAAAAAAATATTTTTTAAATCGAGAAATTATTATTTATTTGAAAACGAATTTAAAATGTATTTATTAAGTACTTTTAAATTTATTTGGAATATATATATGAAATGTATTAAATAAACATCTTAGATTGTTCTTAGAATTTTGACACGGAACTTAACCTTTATCTTCCATTATATTTGTGTTCTTTTTACGCCGGAACCCCGGCGTAAAACGACGTTTACCTGTACTTTTATTTTTAATTTTCTAATTTTTATTGACAAAAAAATATATTCTTTATTTGAATTTTAAATAAAATGTATACTCACACACAGACCATGCCGTAGTGCGATTTTTTTATTGTGTTCATGTACCAGTTTTTTTAATGTATTTGGTTGACCTGGTGGTATAATGGCCAGCGCGTTTGCCTACCATGCGAGAGGTCTCGGGTTCGATTCCCGCCATGGTTGATGTGAAATATTAATTTAAATGCGTGTTTTGCACCAGAATATTTCATAGTCCCTGGACTGGTACCTGAAGCGTAAGACTGATGCAAAATGGCGTTTTATGCTCTCTGCCTACCCCTACAGCAACGGCATGATTGTTGGTTGTTGTTGAACATATAACTTTAATTGTATTCAGATTTAAATTTCGGTTCTATTTGGATCAAAATATCAACTAAAAAATATGTCAATCTATATGGAATAATAAAAATAATGATAATATAGAGTCTTAATTTAAAGCTTTAATATCTCAAAACAATTATGAATCTACACCTAAGACTATTCTTGTTTCTCCAATGCGACGATATGTGGCCGCGTGGGCGCGGCAAGGCGCCGCGTTCCGCGCCCGCGCCCACGCCGCGCCGCAAAACGCTCGCCACTATGGCCAGAATAATAAATATGATTGCATTTTATAATACCTACTTGAATCATTTCAGGTTCTCATCTTCAAATAAGGGTTGGGGTGCATTCAGGTGCTGTTGTAGCTGGAATCGTTGGATTAAAAATGCCAAGGTAAACTAATAATGTAATAAACAACATTTTGCGTATGTCCAAATGTTTGTAGACAGGGTGGAATGCCTAGAGAGATATAAACAGAGAGAAAAAAAATTGAGAGAGAATTTTTTTATTTTATTTATTTATTAAAAGAAAACTAAAAAAAATTAAATTAATTACAAATAAACCAAAATTATAGGCAAATTATAGTTTTCTATACATTACTAAATACAAAGTCAAAAAAAGAAAGAAAAAAGCGTACTTTGAAATAGTCACTCCGTATCATTCCACACGTAAAAAATAAATAAAATATTACAATAATAATGAAATAATAAAAAAATATTTAAAAAGTATTTTCTTTGATCGAACTTAAAAATCCTTTCGCCGGCGGATCCATACGGAGTAATACGGAGCTATCAGTCCTCCCTTCTTTCTTCTTTCAAACAAGAGAAAATAATTACAATATTAAAGTGCACAAAAAAACAAAATATTAGGTAGGTACAGTAAGATTAAATTATAATTACTAATTATATTACTATTATAGAAATTTAGGCATTTATAGGGCTTATGACCTGTCATTAGCTGGTTGAAGTGGCTACTTTACACACTGCGCAACATTCACCATTCTGCTCGTGTTTAAACGCAGATATATTAAATACCTAGATTTGTGAAGTGAACTTTTTGTATCCTAATTTTTTTAAGCTATGCAATCACTTTTCATTCCCTCTACATGTTCAAACAAATGCAAAACACTTTTCTTAATTGTGTCAATAATCAGCCTTGCTTTTAGTAGCGATCTCGACATTTGTGCACTTATCATTTACAGTTTTACTACACATTTGCCTTAGAGATCGCATTTCGACAGCATGTAGCCTGCTTTTATTCTTGTTTTTTAGTTAACCTACCTAAGGCCATCCAGTAAGTTAAAATATTATTAAATGTAGATACTTGTATTGAAGTATGTTTTTTTAATTACATGCTAAAGTACATTGATTCCTTTCCTCGTGCAGTTTCTGTATTTTACAGTTATTGTGTTAATAAAAAATATTTTCTTGTTCTTTATAAATATGTATTGTGTTTTTTGATAAAATAGGATATGTTTTTTTTCCTCTAAAAAATATAATAAACCTAATTAAAAATATTTCTGATTACAAAGAACTCGAAAACCTCATACAAAATAAAATATTACTAATTAAATGGTCATTAATCGGAATTTTACAAATGTAAACATCGATTGTTTCGGGACAGCACTATTAGAAAAGGTTCTCAATATAATAACCACAAGTATAAACGAGATAGAAGACTGACTATTCTTATTGGTTATTTACGTTCCAAATCCAAAAGGTCTTTTGTAAACTGGCCACATCGGTTCTCTTGGTAATACTTACTTTTGGCACTTTTAGTGTATTGTCTATTCAGTGTGTTTAAACATCCACATTTTCTCGACTCTTCCATCTGTTGACTTTTATGAAGTAAGGAGCTGAAACCTTTATCATGTGGGTATCTCATTCATCCGGCTGAATGTTTGCTGACAGGCTGGATTTTAGATCATGAATGTAACACAGCGTGTAAGTGGTCACTTAAACCAGCCAATGACAGGTCAATTGCACAAAAAGCTTTAATAAAAATTATCTTAAGAGTCCCAATCAGAACTAGCTATCTCGGTATATTTGAAAATCTTAATGTAAAATCTATAAAAAAACTTTATGTAAAAGCTTTGTTACTATACGCACGTAAACATTATTCTCTACCTTCCGTTACAAATACAGGAGTTACTAGATACTCCACCCTGATGCTGCAAAAAAATAAATACAACCTTCGGTCAAAGAGGATTGGCCTACTACTCGGTTAAAGTGTACAATCTACTTTCATTATCCATAAGGACAATTAGTAAATTCTCACAATATAAAATTGCTATTAAGAAATCGATAGTGGAGGTGGGTTGCGCACGGATCGATGAGTGGATCAAGCCACATAGGTGAAATGTGTGTACTGTTTATGAAATTTGTTCTATTGGTATATTTATTTATTTACTCATTCAAAATTACACTAGCTTAAATATAAAGCCTAAAAAGCCTTAATGAACTTATTAAGGCTTTTTAGGCTATGCCCGTGTCAAGCCATAATAAATAACAATAAAAATACATGTTTTTTGTGATTATTTTAGTTTTTTATTATTTATTACGTTAATGATAATTAGGTTAATTGGATTAATTACGTTTTTTTTGTTATTATTATTTTAACTTTGTTAAATAGCTAATCTAAGGCATGTTTCACATTTTGTAAAATGTTTCCCTCGGCACGAGACACCTCAGTGAGGGAACATTATTCTGTATAATAAAAATAATACAAACAATGTTAAAGTATAAATAAATAAATAAGCCCTGTAAATGCCTAGACTTCTATACTCTCTTCTCAAAAATGTTTTCCCTCCCTGTCGCAAAAAACTTAGATCTAAATAGCTTATATAGGAAATACAGCGCAAATATTTGGACATACTCAAAACGCTTAATGTTATTTGTCAAGGAGGCACTTGTGAAGTTTTGGAAATCTGTAGATAAAGTCAGGACACAGCAAAATATACAGACGCGAACAGCGGGGAGGATTAATTACCTTGGCCCAACCACTCACTTGAAGCTAGCTCAAAGAAACTTTACCTTCCTGGCTCCGAAATTGTTTAATCAACTTTCGGCAGCCACAAAAAACTCCACAAGTGCCAATGCATTTAAGAAAAATGTTTGCAATTGGTTGCTGCACATCGATAGGGACGAGGTTGTCAATTTTAAAAGTTCGAGATTAGCAAAAAGTTACAAATCTGCTTTCCTTCCAACTTTTACTTTTATTTGCTTTTTATATATATCTTGATAATTTTATGTTTTTTTCATAATGTATTTTTGTATAATTTAATTTAGTACGTACTATTATTTGGCATATGATTTATTGCTCCTATTTCTCATATTTCTATTTATTTATTTATTGTGGATAACTTATATAGCGCCATTTTCGTAATAAAATACCTCAAGGGCGCTTTACATGGTGATTCTACTGTTAAGTTAATTTAATTGAAGCTTTAAATTTGTAATTTGATTAAAATAATTTATTTTGTTGTCACGTGCTACGGATTTATTCAAATGATTTAGAGAACAAGTGGGTTAACTATAGTATTGAGTGAGTTTCTAGAATACATATCTCAATTATCATTTCAATTATGTTTTTATTATATATTCTTTTTCTGTTGATTTCAATGATACTCTTATATGGTTTTTTTTTAATACTACTATATTTTAATATTATTTTGTTGATTTTTTTTTTTTAAAAAAAAGAAATATTTGCGTTCTTATAATTTACGCAAAAATTTAATTTTGAGGGCCATTTTCAACAAGTTGTAAATAACTCACTATTAGAAAATGGAAATCAAGTTGGGGTAGAGTGGGATTCGAACCACGGACCTTTGATCCGTGAGTCCGAGACACTAGCCACGGGACCACAACCCGATTCGATATTTTAATGATACCATTATTTTTTTATTTGATTATATTTATTTTTTTTATTTTTTTTATTAGGTAATTCAACAAAGATACAGACTAGAAAACATACAATTTAAAAGCATTCGTCGAAATAATTTAACATGCATATATATCTTCAATTATAGAATTACACAAAATAGATTTATACGTTACGTTGTAATACATATTTTTTAATATTTTTGTTTATACCGGATAGAATGCAATAAAAAATAAGTTGTACGTGTGTATGACAATTTTATTGAATAAGATTTATTCCTAAGAGATTATTCGCAAAAGCTGAGAGAGTATCATGAAAAATGTAAATTTTATTGTTTCGGCAGTATATATTATATTCCCGACACATGCGGGCCATAGGTGTGTGGTATGTAGCATTGTTTGAAAACAAAGGCAGTTTAAATATTTCCCGATGTCTGAGTGTTCTCAATCCTGCATTTATTTGTATTTTATTTAGAAGGTTAGTATCTACTTTGTAGTTTAATATTTTATACAGAAATTTTATATCGAAAACAACGCGGCGTTTTATCAGAGAATTAAAATGAAAAGGAGTTAGAAGTTGCTCCTAATTTGAATTTGAATTTGATTTTAAAAATTATTTCTGATAATCTTTTTTGCATTGTATTCTTTGGAATTTTATTATTTATTACATTTACCTTTTTTTCTAGATTGTTATTCTATGTCATTATAATTTGATCTAATTAATTTTACTTTATATTTTTATTGTTATTTATTGTGGCTTGACACGGGCATAGCCTAAAAAGCCTTAATAATTTCATTAATATTTAAACTAGTGTAATTTTGAATGAATAAGTAAATAAATAGAGTTATTAAATATTTGTATATAACCACTTACCAACTTTTCTATGTCTACCAGTTTTGAGACATACCCGTCTCTTCGTCGGGACACCAATTAAACCAACATGCAAAACCCTACAAATATTAAAAACATTTAGTAAAATGTTTGACCACAAAGTTAATGCTTAGAATATCAATAATATACTCAAAAAGGTTTTTAAAAAGCGTGACTATTTAATGTTTTTATGAATTTTACGTGACAAAAATTGGTCGTTATTTCAGGTATTGCCTTTTCGGCGACTCTGTCAATACAGCATCAAGAATGGAGTCTACATCAGAAGCTATGAAGATTCATATTTCACAATCGACCAAAGAATTACTCTCCCCCTCGTATTGTGTCGAGGAACGGGGAGAAATTCTCGTCAAAGGAAAAGGTAAAATGAAATTTCTTTTACTTGCTTATTCACGTATTAATTTTCAGGCAATATAAACGTAATTAAAAACGAATTGCCAATTATTAATACCGTCACTATAAAATCGCCATTAAGAAATGGATAACAGAGGAGGGATACGCACGGATTGACGAGTCGTGATGTTTTTATTTGTGAGTTTTGTGTGTTTTTTTATGTTTAATATGTATTTGAGATTATGATTTAATTATGTTGTATAAGGTATGTTTCAAAATCATATAAAATGTCTCCTTGGCACGGGATACCCCAGGAACATTATCTTAAATGTAAAAAATAAATACATATGTGTGTTGAACAATGTGGAAGTTCTGTCCGACGGGAAATTGGATATAAAAAAAGTATTCTTACGCGCGGTAAAAAAATAGAGCATTATATTGTACAGGGAAATTGTTCTTAAAAATATATGAAACAGAAATGATATTAATAGAATTGAACTAATTTAAACGACGTCAGTAGTTTATATGAATGAACAAATGATAAAAAAGTTGTGGAAGACTTCCGGCTTACTTACCGTCAACTGACCAATCGGCAGAACTGACGAGAAGAAGCAAAAGAAAACTTGTGACGTTACAATTTCAGTTTTTTTTTCTTTGCAAGAATTAACGGTACAAGTACATTTTACATTACATGCACACATGAGTATTTACAGTGGAGTATATACAGTAACAACTTTTTCAATGCTTACTTAGAAAGAATATAATTAAAATATTGATTCCACACTAAAATGTTTTACAAGTAATTGTTTATAAGCTGGAAATTTCAATAAAAATATGTCACCTAAATCCGAATGTTTATTATCCAGCGCATGTAGACGATTCAGTACTGAATTGCTAGAATATATTGAGATATGATTGTGCAGTTATAAAGTTGAACTAGCCTAGTCACTCTAACTGGCACTTTAAAACCAATGAGGGCCAAAATGTCAGGGCTGTCCAATACTGAATAAAAATAAGAAATAAAAAAACTTTAAAAAATCATTGCGCTAATAATATGATAAATAGATTTAAAAAATAATTTTAGTTCTATAGTCGATTAATATATCAGAACGACGCGTGGAAAGACACAAGTGGAAGATTTTAATTATAATTTAGACAAAAAATGTATTTACAACATTTATGTGTCAAAAAATTCCGAAATGAAAATCTATGTAGATAATTATTAATGGTTAACAAAAATGTTGAATGCACACGCTGTCATCTATACACATACCCACATAAACATATACAATTCATACATGCGACGTGGCGCAGTTGGTTGGACGGCTGACTGTGAAACTGGCGTCGCAGGTTCGATTCCCGCCAGCATGCAGCAGCAGGAAAAAAATTCAATAAAGATTTTTTCTCAATTGGTCTAGGCGTTGTGGTATATTTTTCATTACTCCTTCCATATCCCCTCTTTACCACCTGCTGACAAGCCTCTTAATAGAGGCTTAGCGGGTTTTTAAAAAATATATGTATATTTATCATTTATATACATATTTTAAAAATTAAAAAATGAATGCATATATTAAACAAACACATGCATTATATATGGTATACATACAAATACGTCATAAATCATATAAACCCTCAGAGTAATAATACGCCTATAACTATACTATGATTGTCAATCACGAAGTTAGCTACAGTTTACAGCAATACAATGGGCCTTAGGTATTTAGGACGAGAATTGTAAGCGCAAACCAAAACTGCCCATTACACGTTTGCTGTCAAACCAAAAACGAAACCAAAATTTTTGTACGCTTTTATTCTATGCATTAGAGCGAAAGAGCATCTCTATAAGCGTGAAGCGAATCATTACTTGGAGCATAAACCACACAATATGTATAATTTTTAACAACTATCCCAAATAATCAACTCCATAAATATTTTTTTGTATATTTATTTATTTACTCATATTTTTTCTCTTTTAAAAAATAATTAATAATAAAAATAATGTGACCTTACTGGGGGTTACCCGTGCCGAGGACACTTAAAATTTTATTTTTTTTACATTTGAGAACAAACAAAGGAGACTAACTTAATAAACAGAGATAATTAACAAAATATTCACAGTCAGTTTTAAACACTACGTATTTATGTTTATAATTTATGCACATCTATATTATTTATATTACCAAACGCCGAATGAAAATAACAAAAACCTTACATAATATATATGTACACTTCTGAAGCTGTTAATTCAATATTGGTTTGGGCGAATGAGACAATCCATTTTACTTCTACCTAGCTCCACTATCCATTCTTTTGAAACATTTTCTCGTTACTAATTGTTTTAATAGACAGTGGAAGTAGGTTATATATTTTAATTGAATAATACTCAAAATCCCTTTGTCCGAAAGTGGTATTAGTTTGTATTTGTTTAAGTTGTCTTTGTGTTGAGGATCTAGTGATTATATTATTTGTATGTGATGTATTATAGGGGTTATGTCTTTCATTTTAATAAGAGTAGTTTTTGAATATGTAAGTGAGTTTAGCGTATAATTACTTTGGTGTCATAAGTTGTGATTTGTGGAATATTTCTTCAGTAGATGTCTGTATCGGGTCTGTATATGTGTATACATATATACTTATTTTTATTATGATTTTGCTAGGTGCTATGAAAACATATTGGCTGACAAGGCGAGAGCATCGTACTCCTGTTTCGAAGATACTCTCGGCCAAGCAAGCGTGGGGGGCTGAGTCTGTGCCCAGCACAGGGGGTCCCACGGACTCCAACTCAGGAGGACTGGAGGATAGGAGAGTATACTCGCCTGTCACGTTCCAGGAAGTTGCTAGGAGAAGCGTGGCTAGCTCTCCTATCAAATCTGGCTCCCATAGAGGTATGTATATATTATATATATATAATTTCTTCTTCAATAGCACTACAGCCCTAGAGCACTAGAGCCGCTCATTGTTGACAAAACCAATCTGATGAATTCTGTTGGGATCTTAAATAATGTCATAGAGCTTTCCTCTACTTATGCTGTCATAAGCCTGTTTAAAATCAATAAATAACCAGTAAATGTCAATGTGAAATTTCCAGCATTTTGCTCTTCTTCTTCTTCTTTCTGTGCCATATCAGGTCTCCCCGACGTTGGCAATCACTCTAGAGTAGGCATTCCGGTCCTGCGCCAACTGGAACAGCGCCTCGACCCCGCGCACTCCCGTCCAGTCGCGGATGTTTCTCAGCCAGGACATCTGTCGCCTTCCAACTCAACGCTTTCCCTCGATCTTTCCCATCATAATCAGCTGTAGAAGCGTATATTTGTTTCCGCGCATGATATGGCCCAGATATGCGAGTTTTCTCTGTTTTATTGAGGACAGTAGTTCTTTTTCGGCACTGGCTCGTCTCGGCACCTCCACGTTGGTCACTAAATCTGTCCACGGGATTTTCAGCATTCTCAGGTGAAGCCACATTTCAAAAGCCTCTAATCGGTTAATTTAGTTCACCTTGAGAGTCCATGTTTCAACCCCGTAGAGCAGTATTGACCACACATAGCACTTGACTATCCTCTGTCTCAGTTTTAAATTAAGACTATTACTGCAGAAGATGATTTCATTTCATTTCATTTTGTATAATTTAGTATTTTGGTCACCGGTAGTTGGCAGCCTTATACGTCTTGTAAAGAAGTCGCCAAATAAGGATGTCTCCGATCATAGACCGATCGTGGTGTAAAAACGTTAAATTATTACATATTTCTGTAATCTTATTTGAGTTGAAATTATAATTTGCTCATGCCAGGATTTCTAAAGTCCATATAAAAATGTTGAAAGAGTCTAACGAAAAATCTAAAAACGTAGACGACTTTGATAACATAAGAAAGTTTAAAATGACGGCCCTTAATCAAATACCATTTTTATAGATTTTATTCAGTTTTGTAATATCTCTAAAATTAAAATGACGGCTTCCATTTTCACTTAAGCCCTTTTATGTGTTTTATAAATACATATTTTGACTAGAAACGAGATCCAACTCAATGGGCACGATGTACGCGTACTCCCCGGCAGAGGTGTTCGGATCGCTGGTGTCTGAGACAGATGAGTTCTTGGATCTGCACAGCCAGCCTACTCCCGAGCGCCAGTTGTCCATCGTGGGCGGGAACATATTCCGCCTGTCCACCGCTCCTGCCAGGACCAACCACCAGGCCGCACAGAACTTGCAGATACAAGAGGACATGATGGACATGGTGAGATAAATTCATTTAAAATCAAATAAATCCTGAAAAGCGGTTTTTTTATATCAAACTAAGCCAAAAATAATACAATAGATTTTGTTTGTATGTATCTTATTATGATTTTTAATAGGCCTCGTTGGCTCCACTGGCGGCTTCTGACCAAAAACCTTGGCAGTGCATTTCTTTACACTTTGTCAATTTGCACCGATATTAAGTTTAATAATATTATAACAACATGATAAGTCTGACATAGCGATAATAATAACATTACAGCCCGCGCATCGGAACAAGGAACCCTAAATTTGACTTTATCTTTGTTTGAATACTGCTTTGTACGCATTAGCATTATACGCACATTCTACGTAATTAAAGCAACTAAATTCATACCAATATTATGTCATTACGCATGGTCAAAGTAGCGTTACAAACAAACTTCATCCTTAAAATCTGCGCATGCGTGGCAATGCCCGGAGTATGTATATTGTATCCTTCCTCTAACGCATGATTAACTGACATGAAGCGTAATCTATCTCACTTAAATCACGGTTTTAGCAGATATGATATTTTTCATACAAATTCAGCGGTAAAGGATTGTGTAAAACAGAATATGCACTGTGACGATTGCGTATGCATAGACAAGATAATAAAATCGTCTGCCAGAGCCAATCACGCCAGATTTTTTGGCGCTAGTATTGAATATAATGTTGTCCAAGTATATAATGTTGCAATGAATCCCTGTTTCTTTGTATTAAATGTGAATTTTTACTATCAATTACCATTTTCAATCAATTACATATGTTTGCTTGGCAGTGCACTGCACTTATGCACATTCTAAGGAACCGCCTCTGGTTGGCTCATTTATCTGACATTCTTGAGGTCTCGGGTTCGATTCCTGCAAAGTCGACTTGAATTATTTGTTTTTACGGTGGTTTAAAACTGCAGAGTTTCAGTCTCTTTGAACCGGTACCTGGAGTTGACTACCTTCCATGTTACAAAAATGATATTGATACGATGCGATTGGAGTTTCAATGCAGGACAGTCACACATTTTCGAAAAACCTTGCCGTACAATTAAACACTTTGATTTTTATAAAAACACGTTTTTTGTATCCAATTTTCTATAGCACTGAACTTCCTCACTGTTTGAACAATCGAAGTCTCTCTTGGGAAAAGAATATTGGATTTCGATAGTGATGGGGGAGCTTTTTCATCAGTTGGATTATATATAAATATATTTGTTACAGGGAAGAATAATAACCCCATCGTACTCCGCTCCAGCTGTGATAAATAAGTTTAAGAAAACGGAAATTCTACAAATTCCCTCCATGGAGATAACCAACATGGGTATGTAATTGGACCTCTTTTATTTATTATATATGTTAATAATATTTTTAATATTCAAAATATGAATAGTGATATTATTTCATTTGCTGATGATACCGTACTCCTTATAAATGGATCTTCATGGGACGAAGTAAATTTAAAATTAAATATAGATATTGATAAAAAGAATGGTTTGATGACAATATTTAGTCTCTGAATACTGAAAAAACATATTACATCCCTTTTACATTGAAAGAACAAGTTATACCTCTTATAAATATTTGTATCCACACATCAAAATGCAATGAAGGATATCAGTTTTATAATAATAATTGCCTTCAAATCACTGAAAAAAATAGTATAAAATATTTAGGCATTATAATTGATAAAAATATAAAATGGAAGGAGCAAAAATATGTATGCTTACTTTTACTACTGAATTAATTTGCTGTATAAATAATTACTTGTATATTGCTGCAATAAATATTTAAAATAATTTCAAAAATTAAAAAAATAATTTAAAAAAATAATGTTGTAAATAGAATGAGAAAACTTATATATGTATTTATTAGATTAAGAAATATATTTACCATCGAAAAATTAAAATCAATTTACTTTGCATTCGCCCAATCCATATTACAGTACGGAATAATCGGATGGGGTGGTGCTTTCAAAACAAATATTTTACCGGTTAAAAAAATACAAAAATCAATTATAAAAGTTATTTTTAAAAAACCATCTACTTTTCCCACAGTTCAATTATTAAAAAAAAAAAGGTTTTACTTATAAAATTGCTATATAAAAAGAATTGTTTGCTTCAAATACATAAAGATAAAATAAAAAGTCTAGGTCACAAAACGTAATCACGCGACCAAGAACAGGTGGTAATATCTCAATTCCTAAATTAAAAACAACTACTGCGCAACATCACATCATCATTATACTTACAGAGGAATATTTTTCTTTAATGAAATTAACAAAGATAATAAAAAGTACAGTCAGGAATACAATATATTTAAGAAAGAAGTAAAAAATTATATCTTTAATTTTTCTCTATGTAACACCGATTAAAAACATCGTTAATATCTTTTTTGTAATTCATATATGTTATCCTAAAAACATTATTAATTAAAATAAAACAAACTATTGTAAGACGTCACTCCCCATTGTGTACACAAGAATTGTTTATTTCTTTTACGTAATGGGAAACGTTAATGTAAATATATGTATGTGATTAATGCATGTTTTTTCCGAGACATTTTTTGTTCATTTGTTAAGCGCTTGATCAATGGGTTCACTGCCAACTTTGCCAATTGACGGAATTGGAGTTGGGAAGCCATTTTTATTCATATACCAGCTCCGCCTGTTGGTGGAGTAATCATTATTATGTTTTCAACAAAAATATAAACATGTTCTTTTGCCGTATTTTGCATTTTTTAATTATTTGATCTCTGAGCCAATATGGTAAAAAAACATTTTTCACGATTTCAATATTTTAGCCTGGCAGCGAACTTGTTAAAGGTGGGGAAGATATGTTTTAATATGAATACATTAAGGTAAAGAAATGCATTTACAATTGGACTTGTAACCACCTTGCGTCATGGGCTGGTTTAAAAAATCACCTATCTCCGGATCTGGGCGGATATAGAATGCAGTTCTGTGTTTGGAATATGGAACCAGAATCTTGGACGAGTATTTTCCACTTAATGGCTACTCTCATGTGAAAACTGTAAATCCACTTTGTAGTTTAATTATTGTCCCATTCGCCTACTATGCAAGAGCAAGGGTTCGATCCCTTTCAAGGTCAATTAGAAATATTTTTTTCAAAATATTGTTTTACAAAAGTCACCGTGGTTTCATCTAATAAATGATAAAGATATCATCGGCCTAACTTGTAAAACTCGTAAATCCCAAACTGACTTTTTTTCAGGGGAGAGTATAAACAGTTTTTACTTCACTAGCAAATTGTAGCAAAGTTTTAAACTTTAATTTAATAATGCAACACACATACACACATTCAAGGGGGTACTCAAAAGAAACAGACTAATTTTTGAAAAATTCATGCCTTTTTAAAACAACCTTTTATTACCTTTAAAGTACAAATGAAAACATATTCAGTGTATATTAGTTACTCAATATACACGACAACTCGCCGTGCATAGAGTTAAACTGTAGATAGGGGTGGCTCTGTAGCTGCTATTCCGCTATCTCGGATAAGACTTCTCGGGCTGGCTCGGCGGCGATATCTTCCAAAGGGGCAGGTGGCGGAGTCGAAGGCGGAGAAGACGTAATACAATAAACACACGCTTAGTCTTGATTTATACACACTTCGTTCATTTAAAAACAAACTAATTTTATTAAACTATTTGTACCGTGTCGCGGTCGGACACGGTACGAGACAGCATAGGTAAGCCGCAGGAGAAAGCGAGAGGGGGTCTCTCATTGGCGGAAAATTCTTACATTTTGTTTCTTCAATCTATTTTAGAAACAGAATAACTCTGTTGGTATAGAGTTTACATGTGAATTGAGTATGTAAGCATCATTCTCGTGTCTTAATTGACGTATAAATAATAAGGGAAAAGATCCTACATACTTGGTAAAAGGGTAACAAAGGTCTTAGTGGGATCTGTGAGGCCTAATACCCCAAAATCTCATACATATTTGCTGCTGGAGTCTCGGTATTCTAACGTCTCCCCCCGCAACTGACATAATTAACCGTCTTATTAAAGGGTCAGCTTATTGGATTACAGAATCGAGACTCATAGCCGAAATAAACAAGAAAACCAACATACAAATTATTACAAAAAACACTGCACCGCTAGCACGGCCTAGTGACCAATTCTCGAAGCTTCAGCCACCGCCGGGGTTACGATAACTTTCCTGCGCTCAGCCGAGCGTTTTTCCCGGTGAAGCTAACATCTCCGGAGCTCTCGCGTCTATTGGCCCGAACAAGCGCAGCTAGGCTTGATATAATATTTAATGTTCAGCGCGCGTCGCCGTGTTGTAGGCCGCATCTCGCCTCCTTTTTCTATACGATCGGCGATGTCCGATACTCTCAAATTATTGTAAATATGCGCCATAGGACAGTTTACAGGATAGTTAAGTTGGTGTACTCGTATAATTAATATTTTATGTTTCAGACGGTGACTTCCCCATGAGCCTATGCCCGATGAGTTCTCTGACCGTAGCAAAACTGCCAACATCTTCATGTTCCGACTCCAACCTAGTTTCTCATACAAATTCCAAAGCCAACTCGAAATCCTCCGCGGCTTCTTCGTGCAAGAACCGAACTAAAGCTTTCTCGTCCAAACGCAAAAATAACCTGGGCCTCAATGATAGCGAAAACCAGTGTTGCGGAAGCTTCGGCAACCCTAACTCCAAACACAAACTGGGCAGTAATTCTTGTACAATGTTCTGAATAAAATACTATTACAATTTATGTTCTAATCATCGCAATACGAATTGGGTGGAAAGATAGCCTAACCTACCACCGACGATATTTTATATTTGGATATCTCAATAATTGGCCGGCGGGTTAGCGTTTCTTGAATGTAAAAAGAAGAAAAAGTTATATTAGCAGAATTATTTTTGCACTTATTGTATGCAAGGAAATGTCTTAGGAAGTATTGAAAATTTTAGACTTGTTGGAATATTGGTTTGAAAGCTAATTCATCGTTACATTTTTCCGTGTAGTTAATGTTAAAAATTCAAAATGTTTTTATTTTGTGTTGGTTTTTAAGTCAAATTATAGAACTGTGAACGTTCGTTTTTAAAATACCTACTATTCAATTATTGAAAATCTCACTTTTACTTAACTATTTTAAAAATTCAATACATATCTTTTTAATATTTATGTAGAACACCTCAATTTAGAAATTACATAGATAATTAATAGTGTATTTTTGTAATAGATTATTTTTTGTGAAATTAATTCATATTCTAACTATTTTAATATCAATGAATTTTTTCGTATATTAAATGTTTTTCTCTGATTGGTAATAGGGAAATATCACATGCTACGATCACCGATAAAAATATATTAAATGGATTTAAAAAAAATAATAGTATTTTCAAAATAATAATAATAATAATAATCACGGTTTATTAACAAAAAATTACAATGTCTTTATCTACTACGTACATACTTAGATAATAGATTTCTCTAGATTATGTCTAGTCTGCCTAACTAGGTACAACCTGTTTTAGGGCAGACATTTTAATGCAAAAATAAACAATAACATGACTACCTACTAGTTAATTTATTATGGAGTTACGCGATATTTAAATTTACCATTTATTATTTTAGAATGTTTTTGAGTAAGTTTTCAGATTTTTCTCTACCTAAATCCAGTAACCATTTTTTTACAAATTTATTTAATTGAATAAGATATTATTTATTATTTTACTATATTATCATGTTATTTATTATTATTTATAATTTATTCAATATGAATATTGTGGAGAAATGTTTTCTTTCATAAATTTAAGTAAGATTTTTTTTTAAGGCGTCACTAGAAAAACGTGACATGTTTGGCTTTGATAGTTGTGACGTCAAGATTCGTGACAATGTTTTAAACAATTTTGAATGGTCAGGAACAAATAAACATGAATTGTAACGTGTCAGGAGCGTGCCCAATGGAATTACCGTTTTTGCAGGAATTTGAAATTACAAATTTAAAAATATTTTTTCTGCCACTAATGAGTAACAAAAAAAATTTTTTTTACTTGGCTGTATTTTATAGACCTTTATTACTTTAAAAATGTAAAAAAATAAATATATTTCTTTATTAGGAAAGATTGATTGTAAAACACTACAAATATAATCCGAGTGAATTTAAACTATGTGCAAAGGTAAAACGATATTTTTTCATAGCTTTCTTATTAATTAAAGTTCAATATTTAAACGAGTTACTCTTTAAACAGCTCGGTATGGTTAAGAATGATTTTAATAAATTAACAAAAATAAACATTGAGCAGAGTGGTGAGTTTGGAAAACAAACTAAATAAATAGAGAACTTAATGTTGGTAAATATTAGTATACAACCACTTACCGACATTTTATGTCTACCGGTTTCGAAACGTACCAGTCTCTTCATCAGGACACTCACTACAAAAACATGCAAATTCTAAAATACACCTTTACCAGCACCGTAGTATACAATACGTAGTACGTAGTATTTTCGAAAAAATACATAAATTACATGCAGAGTTAAAGGATATCATGTCGGCCTCGGGGTGTAATGGTCAGCGAATTTGCCTACCATATCTCGGGTTCGATTCCCGACTTGGTTGATAGGAAATATTTGTTCAAAGGGGTGTTTTTACACTATAATATTTCATAGTCCCTGGACTGGATCTAAAAAGTTGCATTTTAGGTCACATTGAACGAAAAAATAAAAATAAAAAAAATATTTAAAACTATTTTTGGCCCTTAATCGAGGTTTGAAATGTATAACTGTCTGAATATTTTGTTAATTATCTATATTGATAAAATTATTTCTTTGTTAGTAAAGATATATCTTAATTTCATTACAAATTCGAACAGGTTTTAAAACTACCGAAATGCAAAAAATTTACACTCCGCGGAACTGATTCCGTTGAGCGCCTGGCTTATATTGACAAAAACAACTACTCGTTAAAACAATGCTACCCATTTATTACAAAACAAAGTGCAACTCACGCCCTTAGACGCTTATTTAATAAGGTTTAATGCACACTATCAAATTTAATTGGACTGATTTTATTACTTAAATACGAAATGACAGCCGTCAGAAAAATTCAAGCTCTGGTTGTGGGCCAAAAGTGGTATCAAATATTTTTTGCATTCCGAGTAATCCAAAAGGCAACTTATTAGACCCCTTTCACTTCGAAATTCGGAAAAAAAAAATCGGCCCACCCTAATGGGTACGTCTCGAAACCGGTAGACATAAAATGTCGGTATGTGGTTATATACTTATATTTTCTAACATTAATTAAAGTGTTTGACCACAAAGTTAATGCTGTAAACATAAAAAATAAATAAAGCACTGTTTTAACATTATCCTATACATGTCGTTTTGTCTTTCACAGGGTTTCAAATATACTTCTGTTTTTTTGTTATGTCAACCTGCTTCTCTTTTTGCATCTAAAATGGAGACCAAACGCCAGTACGTCCACAACAATTCACCACAATGTCCATGTGGACCTTTAAGCTTCTGACTTGAAACAGAGTTTTTTGACAGTGTTTTGGCAGTGTTTTCATTGTAATAATGAGGAAATGTTTTGAAATGATCATATTTTTTTTACTACACTTTGTAGAACATGTGTCAAAAAAATTGAGTGGACATCTGAAGTTTGATATTTATCAACTCAATTGTCCATGATTTTAATTTTAAAGAATGTGTATTAATGATGTTGACTAACGAAATTTCTAAATACAATGAGTGAGATTAAAAGTATGAAAATACTGCAACTACTGGTCTAAAATCTACTTTAGTTATTTATTTTTTTAAATGATATTTGAAAACAAATAGTAGGTTACTTATTAATTAATATCGAGCATCCATTTTATTCGTAAAAATAATTAATTTTCCATTATGGAGTGAGATTTTGATTCTAAAAATTAAAATTATTATAATAAAATTGTATAGACTATACATAGGTATTGATATTTTTTTTTAAATATCTATCTATAATTTTGGTCTTATTGTTTTTTTAGAAAGTAAAAAAATACAAAAGCATCACATAGAACAAAAATATGAATGTGTATATAAATATCAGCATCTTTCCATGCCTGCTCTCTAGTTGGAGCATATGGTGTCCATGAAGATCCAGCTCCTGTGCATCTTCCCAAGTCAGGTTTGCGTCCCGCAGTTCTGACACAAACTGCCGCCGAACAGTCAGCAGTGGACGTCCAGGACTTCGAGAACCTGATGCCTTGCAAAGTAGGCAAGCGTGGTTTAGGCTCTCAGGAGGCATCCGCAGCACATGTATTGCCTCCGCTTGATGGCAGCTGTCACCGGAGTTTGTTTCGTCCGTTCTCTTATTGCTTCATTCCTTACAACGTCAAACTACCGCACGCACACCCAAGATTCTTCTGAGACACCTATTCTCAAAACTCGGAATATTGCTGTTTTTGGCTAGGGCCCACTAGGGTGAGGTGCCACGATCGATTCGCATCCGTAGAGGAGAATAGTTGTTATGCAGGCGTTATATGGTTGGCATTTTAGTTTTCACTGAGTAAATGTCCGATTTCAGACAGCCTTCATACTGTTGAATGTGGCGCTTGCTATTCCTAGCCGCACTCTGAAAGTTGCCATTTTCAGTAACATATAGGGGAGAGGTAGGCTATTGGAATCAGTTGGCAATGGTGATCATCCATTATAACAAAAACCGATCGCGAGCGGGCGATGTTTATGAAATCACTCGCTAGCTGAGCGCTAGTAGTATACACCCGGCTTGCAGATCAATCAGTTCGCGCGCCGCGTTTATGAGTGATAGACGTGACAAGATTTTGTGCCCTTTTGATCTAATTTTACGAGTGGATAAATCCGAAGGTAAGGCTCAAACTACTTAGTGTTTCATTCTGTTCTTTTGATATGTAATGACCGTAGCATTTTACATTGTGATTTGAAACGCAATTTGCCATTATAGTTTCAACTTTTGGGTCAAGATTTTTTTTTCTTTTTTTTCACCAATGTAGGCAATCGGAATCAGTTGACCCCCATTGCCCACACACCCTAACTTCGATGAAATAATCTTCTTTTTGTTTGTAGATGCCAAAGGTTCGTCCTAGAATGACAAATAAGGTTAGCTGGTCTATGGACCACTTGGAAAAAGCTATAAAGCTCATTGACGAACATGGTTATTCGATGAGGAAAGCCGCAAAAACAATGAACATTCCATTTTCTAGTCTTCAGAAGAGGTACACGAAAAAAACAAACAAAGGACCTCGCCTTGGACGTACTACAGTCTTTACGCCTGAGGTGGAAAAAGAATTTGCCACAACAATTAAGAAAATGGCCAATGTTTTCTACGGGTGCACCGTAAATCAGATAAAAAAGACGGCATTCGAATATGCTGAAGCCCTACAGCTGAAGCATAATTTCAACACGTTTTCGAGAATGGCTGGTCGTGTTTGGTTTGAGGGATTTGTAAGCAGAAATGATATTTCTGTGCGGAAGCCCGAGGCTACTAGCATCAACAGGATTACGGCTTTCAACAGAACAGAAGTTCAGCAATTCTACAAGCTGCTAGAAGGACTGATGGAAACATTTAAATTTCTACCGAAAAATATCTACAACTGCGACGAAACGGGAATTTCCACCGTCCAAGATCCGGGAAAAGTATTGGCTGCTAAAGGACAGAAAAGAGTAGGCTCTATAACAAGCTGGGAAAGAGGAAAGAATATCACTCTGCTGTGCACTATGAGTGCTGCTGGTGGATACATTCCTCCGATGTTTATTTTCCCGAGAAAAAGAATGACCCCGATCCTTGAAAAAGATGGCCCAGCAGGAGCTATTTACAAATGCTCTGAAAATGGATGGATCAATGAGGGACTTTTCCTTGAATGGCTCAGGCACTTCACTCATCACGCTAAACCTTCTGCAAACGAACCAGTCTTATTGATACTGGATAACCATGCAAGCCATATTTCACTAGCCATCCACGAACATTGCAATAAAAACCACATCCATATGCTATCTCTACCACCCCATACCTCTCACCGCATGCAGCCATTGGATGTGTCTTTTTTTGGGCCACTCAAAGCGGCATACAAAAGAGAGTGCGACTTTTTTATGAAGAGTCACCTGGCCGAAAGAATAACGCCTTACGATGTGGCGTCCTTGGTGAAAAAAGCATTTTCAAGTGTTGCTTCCATAAACAAAGGCGAAGCAGGCTTTAAGGCAACGGGAATATTCCCCATAAATCCCAACGTATTTTCAGATGAAGACTTTATAGCAGCTGAAGTCCTTCAATCAGAACCTATCGTAGTTCAAGATACTTCTTACACTTTTTCTGTATCAAATGCTGCTGGAGTAGTTGGCTCCATCTCAATACCAACAGCTACTGTTGATATGGAACGTCATAGTCTTATTCCAAGCACATCCAGACATTCTTGTTCAAATACTCCTAAACGAGCGACTGCATCAACGTCTCAAATCGAAATGCCATTAGCATTTGAGAACCAGCCAAAAATTCAAGATTTCATCCAGATGCCTAAGAAAACACCTGTCAAGACAAGACAAGGAAGAAAAAAACAACATGCAACGATTTTGACTTCAACGCCAATAAAAAAGGCCCTGATCGAAAAAGAAAACGCAAAGAAGTCTAAAGCTATGAAAAGCAAGGGAAAGGGTGTTGGAAAGAAAAGCAAGCCGCAGAAGGTGGAGAAAATAAAGAAGCGAATCCTGCAGGAATCTAATGATACTTTGATGTCGGATGTGGATACAGATGACTTGTGCCAGGACGACGAAGACGATGATGCAGAAGACCTTGGTAACTGTTGTCTTGTATGTGGCGAATTCGGACGAGACAACGAAGTTTGGTTCCGGTGCACTTCTTGTGGGCTTTGGGCTCATGCAGAGTGCACTGGGTGGGACTCAGCCAATAATTATGTATGTGATATGTGTTGACCACCATTGCCATACGATGTTGACAATGGTGATCAAACCCGTTTTTTTTTCAATTGTTTATAAGTCCTAAAATAATAAGCCAAAGTGTTTGAAGATGATCTTAATAAATAGTTAGTTCATTGAAGTTCGTAATATGGCTAAATAAATAAATAATTGTACTATAGATTTTCTTTTATTTTGATTCCCGCTTAAGTGATCCCCATTACCTACATCTCCCCTACTCTCGGGTATTCTAACGGGTATTCTAACTCTCAACCCTTTCGATGGCTTGGTTTGACAGAGTCAAGAGGATTTTAGGCATGAAGGCATGAAGTATCATAATAATTTATGTAATATTTTTATTGATTCATTTATGATTTACTATGCCAGATAAATTCAACAGATTTTGGGAAAGAAAGATGCTGTCAATAGGGATACATTTTGTTAGAAGATGTTTCACGGAGTCAAAAGTGGAATGGTCTCTATATTTTTTTTAGGCAGTGTGTAAAATTGACGATAAAACATATTCTAGATGCAAATATTCATGTGACACGGTACCATGCGCGAGATATCTCGCTTGTGCCACCTAAATGGTTATAAAGAACTAACGGAAAAAAAATTACATCACATTTCATGTAATGTAAAAATGTATAAAGAACATTATTTTTATAACAATATTTGAGTTTGTCCAAATGTTCGTAGACAAAAGACTGGATTTCACCACCTCAGGAGGGAGTGAACCCCTCAGGAGTCATTAAGATTAGAAATGTATTGAAATCCAGTCTTATGTCTACGAACATTTGGACAAATTCAAATATTGTAATGAAACCAACTGGTCCAAGAAGAAGTTTAAAAATTCAAAAGTTGTTTTCAGGCGTTGCCTAGTATGTGAAATAATTCAGTCAGATGAATCTCTTCACAACAATAAAGCTTTCAGCTCTTTAACATCACTAAAATCAACAAATGGAAGAATTGAAGAAATATGGATGTTCAAACTTAGGCAAATGGTATATGTTACACAGTGTGTAAAGTGGTCACTTAAACCAGCCAATGACAGGTCATAAGCCCTGTAAATGCCTAGACTTCAATATTCCCTTATTCAAGGTATTCTCCATCCCTGTAATTTGTTAACATTATTTTAAACTGATATGAAATCGTTTAAGGCTTTTTAATGGTTACTTTTTGTTCATTTCAATTAAAACTATATTTGTCTTTATTTAATTTATTTATACTTAAAAAAATTAAAAGTAACCTTCTAAAAGTTAAAAATCATTTATTTTACTGAAAAGTGATAAAATTCAACTTTCGGGAATATTATTTTAAGTGTTTTTAGTGTATATTGTACGAGGTATATTCAAAAATTATAAAAAATTGTGTACAAATCTTCAAGGTCTAAAACTATTTATCTATTTTATTGGCACTCGTCATAGGGCGGCAGAAGCTTCTGTTTTCCCTTTTTCGCAAAAAGATGCCGCCCTCTTCATAAAAGGAGACGTTCATCATTTTGATGGTAGCCATGCACATTATCACGACTTTCAATGAACTGTCTCACCTATCTGCTAACCGTTGAATCACTTATCCCATGTTCTACAGATCTGTTGATGAATTTGGACTGGTTTAATGTTCTACACAAGGAAACGGATAACCGACCTTATCCCAGAAGCGGCGGGATTTTCAATTTTATTTGGCATGGCAAGCACCGCGAAGCATACACAACAGTCAGCTTACTTATACACAACTTCTTCTCGATAACTCGATAACAAAACTGCTATCACAGAGCTGTGAATTGAGAAAAACAATCTGAATTGTGCTAGAAATTATAAAGTCAGAGTATGCGGCTGGTATAGTTGTTTTAGTAACTGGATGATCTCTATATTACAATTGAAAATATCTTTGCAATCTTGTCTTTACACAGCAATATAGTAAAATAAACATCACAGTTTAGAAATTGCTCACATTTGTTTAATATCACAACGTATTGGAATATTATTTTTAAGCTAATTTGTGGTTGTAATTAGTATGAATTTTTGTTTTATTGTGATATAATGTTATGTATTATGAAATAATGTTATGTACTCAGAAAAAAGAGCTTTACATTGTGACAATAGCAACAATCTAAATGTACAATATTATCTAATTTAACCTCAAATAAAAAGGCTATAGATTTTACGGAAGCATAAAATATAAATAATAGTACTTAAAAAAATATCTCAAATAATATATAAACAACCAAAGTGACCTAGAAATTACAAATACATTTAATAGGAGTAATAATTAATCAATTTTTCAATAATATAATTTAATAATTTTGTTTTTAAAATGCTAATGTTGCTCTGTTAGAAATGTCTTAATAATAGATTTTATGTTTTGTTTTAAGACTCACATTTTTATTGAAATGTTATGTTAAATTGTATAACAAATAAATAAATTAATAAATGTGTTCAAATTCTGTGTTTTTTTATATTTCTGATAGAAATCATTTGAAAGGGCGTGAGACTGATCGTCCTAACCTTCATGTAATGGGTTATCAAGGAATGCCACAATCGGTGTTTTAATTCAGTGCCCTATGGATATTTCTTTCATATCATTATAATCAACCAATGTTAGTCTACTGCAGGACATAGGCCTCCCGCTGTCTCCTTTACTCCCAGTTCTGCGCTGTTCTCATTCATTTTCTACCGCAAACCTTCGAATATCATCCAACCATCTTATTGGGGGGCATCTTTGGGGCCTCGTATTCCTCAGTCTCCCCTTGAAAACACGCTATGTCCATCTATCATCAGATATTCGAGCAGCGTTGCCAACCTCCATCAACCAAAAAACCGGTAGATTTGTTATCAGCTTCACAAAAACTTCTAACAATTTCATAAAAAATAATTAAGACTGTTGGTGGTGATGAGCAACATGCTGCCAAAAACTGGTATTTAGGAAACAGTTTCACTTTAATGGGAAGGAGGATAGCCACGGTTTCACCGTGCTACTCTAAAAACAGTTTAAAAACTGTGGTGAGCGGCGAAAGGAGGGGTGGCCGCTGTTACATGTCATAAAAATTACCGATTGCTCAAACGATTTTGCCATTTTATAATGATTGTTTTTTTTAATCGCGCAATAATAAAAATAAAAAAAAAATAATAAGATAAAAACAATATTTTTTAAAGGTTAAAAATTATACTCAAAAGTTTTAAAAAATTTAAAAATATACTTAAAGTTTTATGTAAATAAAATATAATTACTTTTAGACAGGCAGATTACGCCATTTCAAATTTAGACTAAACTTAGGTATCTGGGATCTCAATAAAGACTTAGTTTCTTCCAAGTCGGTCCCTCGATACTGAGGATTGTGATCACCATGAACACTTCTTATTAGTCTGTTCCACTCCAGTCTGTCCATCGAACCAAAATTTGTTGTAATCATTTATAGATAATAAATTAAACACGAAAGTGGCAGAAACAAAATGTTAATTATTTGTTTTCGAAAAGAAATAAAAGCATTTTAAATCACAAACAGTTTTGTGACATTTTCCTTTATTTCTACGTAAAATTCTTCGTAGACTCAATAAAATAAAATAAAGTGTTCAGTAGACTCAAATCAGTGTTTGATTTCTAATATTATATGTTTAAATATGAAGTTCTACAATTTTGTAGATTTGTTTATTTAAACATCAAATCAATCAATAGGTATTAATTTACATAATGACTGAATGATTGTCTAATTTTTTTTACATTTTCAGTAAAAATACCTGTTTTTTTTTTGTAGTCCAGTCAGAAAAATATTTTTTCTGGTAAAACCTAACGCAAAATTATCTTATATTTGTGTTATGCTAATATATTGTTCGCGTTCTGGAAACATTACGAAGTCCTTACACGCATGCGCGCAGACGGGATGTCGTGCAGGGGGAGGGGGTCATTTGGCAAACAAAAACTTGGTTCTACTCACCTTCTGGTATATTATAATTCTATGGTCACAATGCTCAATTTCAGTTCTGCCATTTTTAATGTTACCATAAGAAAAAGCCAAGTTTTTGCTGTTTATATCAAACACAATATCAAGTCAGAATATTTTTTATTAATATCTACAACATACATTAAAGTTAAGTATAAAAAAATGAACATAAAATTTATATAGTCTATAGCAGGATACTAATTCTAAGAAATATATATACATACATACAACCTAAGGCGAATTTAGAATTTCGCATCTCAAAATGTTGAATGACTGCTGAAGTACAGAAAAAGGAATAGTCAAATAAAAAAATTAAAAAAATCTATTTATACAAAAAAATGTGAAAACATCAAACCGCTAAGTAATAATTATTACAAAAGTGTATTCAAAATATTTCATAATAAGCTAACAGTAAGTTCAGCCCTACGAGAAATTGTATATGAAGGGTAGGTGGAAGAAACATGCGTAGTCATGAAACCAATATTTTGAGAAAAACGATTTTTTAGTTTCAAAACCGTTTTAAACATTATCGATGAATGAAGTGCTTATCTTTTTTTTTCATATTTGTAATTAATTAACATTTTTGAATGACTAAAATAGTCGTTAAAATGATCAGCAAACTGTAGTCTGCAGATTAATATAAAAATAAACCATATTGTAGGGGAAAGAAACATTCTAGTATGCTTCATACGCGGAAGAAACCTTCAAAATCAATGTAATTTTAACATATTACAACAGAGATGAAGAACACCAGGTAATTTATCCATAAAGTATAGAAATTGAAAAAATAACATTTTCAGGCGTTGCCTAGTATGTAGGTGAAATAATTCAATTAGATGAATCTCACCCGCATAAATAAAGGTTTCAGCTCTTTAACTCCACAAACATCAACATATGAAAGAATTAAAGGAATATAGATGTTCGAATATTACACAGTGTGTAAAGTGGCCACTTAAACCAGCTATTGACAGGTCATAAGCCCTGTAGATGCCTAGACTTATATATTGCCGTTTCTTAAATGTTCTTCATCTCTGTTGTAATATGTTAATATATACAGCTCCCCAGGGAGTTGAATCCAGTCCTTGTCTACAAAAATTTGGACAAACTCGAAATATTGTTAATGTAATTTTAAACTAAATGACATCCCAAAAATTATTTTGGGTTCAGAGTTAGTTTTCGTCAAGTGCCTGGACAATATGAACGATATTAATAGCATCATCATCATCATCAGTGGCGCTGCAGCCCGTTGTGGACCCTAGCCTCCTCCAGAATTTGTCTCCATTCGTCCCTGCACCCCGCGGCTCTTCTCCAATTCGTCAGGCCAATCGCTCTCATGTCACTTTCCACATTATCCAGCCATCTTAATTTTAGTCTGCCTCTGCTTCGTCTGCCTTCCGGAGTGGTATAAATAATATTTTTTTGGGGTGCGGTTATCATTCATTCTGTGCACATGGCCCAACCATTGTAATCTTCTTATTTTGATGAATTGTGCAATGTTGGGTTCACCATACAGTGCCCCTAATTCATGATTAAACCGTCTCCTCCACACTCCGTTTTGGTTGACAGCACCAAATATCTTCTTAAGTATTTTTGTTTCGAATACTAATACCATATTTTCATCTCTTTTAGTCATAACCCAGCATTCGGCACCATATGTAATGACCGGTCTGAGGAGAGTTTTGTAAATAATGGTCTTAATTTTTCTCGTGAGCAATTTGGATCCCAGATGTTTAAACAAGCCATAATAACATCTGTTTGCTGCCGATAGCCGTGCTTTAATCTCGGTACTATAATTGCTATCATTGGTCATTACAGTACATTAATAGCAGATATACGGCGAAGTTATTATTTTGCCCTTCAGCTGAGTCACAGATGATGTGAAACTCACAAATAGAATTACAGTAATATGCATTTTTCAACACGCCCTGTTGAGATCCACCTGATCAGCGACTGACGACGCTTGTTTCTTAAAATTATAAGCAAACTTCGAATCTTTCTTTTCCATATCATACCGACTGCTCGCGTTTCTTCAACTTTGCCCAAAATTTTTAATACGTTTTGCCAATTATTGGGCGTATATTACGATATTTTGATAGGACACACGGGTGCATACAGTAAATACCTATAACTTTGCATATTTAGCTGTCCACCCTTCATATAAAAAATATATTCTTGAAAATGAATGGTACAAATAATAAAAAATTTTTGAATCAAACTAACTACTTTGATCAACATCACTCGTTCTTCCGAATTAACCAATGATAAGAGAGTTGTTATAGATTTCCGGTTAATGGTAAATCAACTGACCTATCAGCAGAACTCGTCGAGCTGAGGGGGAAGAGAACTTGAGACGACAACGCGGAGTAATTTCAAAATTACAAAACTTATGATATACAAATTCAAATTATTTTTTCGTGTTAAATTTTAGTATTTATGTAATAAATTATTGAAACATGTTTTTAAATAAAATACGAAAATATTGAAATCTTTTAAACGAAATCATTGAAAATATATATATTTATTTATACTTAGAAATTTTATTTTTACATAATTTTATTTTTTTAATTTACATACATTTTTCGTTTCCTCACATTATCGTTTCCCTCAGTTTTCCTCTTTTTTTTTTGCCCCTTGAAAAACGTAAAAAAAGGATTTTACTGTATATTTCAAATCGGTTAGTAATAAAGTTAAATAATCCATAGTAAAGTTTGAATTTTAAAATTCCCGCTTAAACAGGTGCTCTTGTGAAAATACATGCGCGACGTCACTCAATAAAAATGGGCTATGAATGAGGAGTATATATTATAGGAGTATAGAGGAGCAACCTCCATCAATATCCATAAATTCTTAAATCAGTTAACAAATTGAGTTTTCTAGGTAATTGTGCGGTGAGTAATTGGCGTTCTTTACCGAGGTTTCTGATCGTATTGCAGCATCCACCAGGATTGGTATGCCGACAGAAGCTGCAGTGCGTCCTAAAAAAATTACAGGAAACTCAATTAGCATCTGAACGGTCGAAACGAAAACCTCGAGTTTCGTTAAGTTAAAAAAAAAAAAAAAAACACGTTCATTCAAATCCTAATAAAAAAATAAATAAAATAAGGGTTTAGAAATTCCTATTTCTTCATCAATTTTTCCTTCTTAGGAAAAAGCATTTTAACCAAAAAAATATCTTATGTACAGTTTAGTTTACTATCCAGTTCCTCTTCTTCTTCTTGCGCCTCTGCTTCTTCATAAGGATCAATGATTTGAATATCCTTAATGTCGTGCTCATCTTTTATGTCCAACTCTTCCTCTTGGTCTAAGTCTTCGTGCTGGTCCAATCCCTCGTGCTGGTCTAATTCCTCTTGCTGGTCTAACTCCTCTTGTTGGTCCAACTCTTCATGCTGGTCTAATTCCTCTTGTTGATCTAAGTCCCCGTGCTGGTTTAATTCCTCTTGCTGGTTTAATTCCTCTTGCTGGTCCAATTCCTCTTGTTGGTCCAATTCCGCTTCCTCTTGCTGATCTAGCTCCCCCTGTTGGTCCAACTCTCCTTGCTGGTCTAATTCCTCTTGGTGATCTTCAGCCTGCTCCGCATACTCCTGATCGCCCTGCATGGTCTCCATCTGTATCTGGATACTGTCATCTATCTGAGCACTCTGTAAGCCAAGTAGCTCCTCGGTACAAACAGATGTCAGGTCAGATATGTTGATGTTAGTTGTCTGCAGCTGAAAAAAAAAGCATTTATTTGCAAAAATACTACAATAACCTCGTTTTTATGGTCCTCAATTTTACGTTTTCCCGCTCTTTAAGCCAGAATGTTTAGTTGAACATTGTATGCAAATTTTTCATACATTTTTCGCCCGCGCTACGAGCATGAGCTAATGGTTTTTTTATGTTTTTAGCAATTAGATGAAAAATATTATCACTTTTGCATATTTAAAGAGGAAAAATGAATATTACATTTTTCCAATTTAAAATCTTTAATTTTGTGCATGTGTAATAACTACACAGCACCGTAACACGTGGATGTTTTTTGGGACAGTAAGGGAAAGGTTAAAATGTAATGTAGATATGCGTTGTCTGGCTTGGAATGAGGTTTTGAAAAAAGTCCCTTATGCCAGCCATTTCCTTGAAATTTTCAACAACAATATGATTTTACTTACAAATTGTACTTTTTTGGATTCTTGCAACAGCAACTGTTGGTTGTAGACATCTTTATGGTGTACCTTGTTGTGGTATTTCAAATGGTGAGCTTTGGTAAAGCGTTTATTACACGGCTGGCATCTGGAAACATATTTTAATCATTTATAAATATTTTTAACAGAGGAGAGCTACAGTAAAACAGGGGCGAATTGTCCAAATAAGCACAGCTTACAATTATTAAGTCGAACTTGGTTATAATGATCACGGAAACAGCGAGATCTCGGATATAATGAGGAAACATTAGTTGACATTTTAGTTTGTGGTTTTCTCCATACATTTATTCACTTCGAGCTTGTTCTCGGACATACCGAGCGAAAACATTGTCAACAGTTGAGCAAAAACTTATCAATTGTTTAAAAACATCATTTTCGAAATAAAAATCCAGATGGGGGACTAATTTATTACCGATGCCGCTGGGCGTTGGGATCAGTTTACGTTTATGATACTATGTAAGTGTCTAAGTACCTAATTGGTGTTTTCGCCGACAGCATTGACAAAGTATCACACATATGGTTGAAATTATTATTTAAAGAGCACATTATAAAAATATCTAACAAAGCTGTAAAATTATTTGGATTTGTACTTAGAACCGAAAATGATTTTAATAATATAAACACATTAAAATATCTCCAATATGGTCACCTTACCAAATCACTTTCTCAGATTCTATTGAGAAAATTCAGAATAAGTTTCTTAGACGTATTAATTTTAACATGGGTTTTTCTAGTAATCAATTAAATTATAACAAAATTCTAGACTCTCTTAAATTAACTAAATTGCAAGAACGAAAAACATCGACCGATCTTACGACTTTATATAAAATAATAAAACCAATGTTTGATACCCCTGATCTACTGAAATTGATTACTACTAACAAGCAGAAGTGTTTCAATTTTTTAAAAAGTTTCAATTATTTGTATAATAGAACATAGCGCGAAAAGTGTTCAACATTGTGAAAAAATACAAATGTTTATTTTTCCGAATTTGAAATTTAGAAACTGGTATGTTTGTAAGCATTTATTATAATTTTCAATAGTGACAATATGCAATGGCGATTGGTTTTTAAATCTTTCTCTAGTATAACGAGTAATGCTTATAACAAGCAAATTCAGTCGGTCCCGTCTTCCTCGTAATAACTAAGTTTGACTGGATTTGACTTTCGATGTTTATGGGAGAATAAGTAAAATAATTGCTCTTTATTATAAAACAAATTCTGCTTTACTTTAAATTTTATTTCACCGTAACATTCTGCTTCACTTTGAACGCCGATATTTTTTCAATTCTTCCACCTGTTGATTTTATAAGTGCTATTGTTAACATTTAAACTCGTTTAACAGTATTTACAGCAGGACTATGTAGAACACATTCATTGAGGTTTATTTATTAAATTTATGAGATAATACTCACGCATATTTCTTTTCTCCCGTGTGTGTGAGCATATGGTTGGACAGTACGTAGGAGTATGTGAAGCTTTTACCGCACAGGGAACATTGGTACGGCCTCTCTCCCATATGCAATCTGGAATTTTCAACAGGCATTTATGCGAGCTATAATAGCAATGAAATAATTAGCACAAGTATTTTAAATTCAAAATGAAATATGAAACATGCTAATAAATTTTAATCCATCTACATATATAGCGGGGGCATGCAGTGAGGTTTTTGATCAGGGAAGCAATTAACATAATACAGCTATAGAAAAAATCCCGAAATTACATTTTCAAGAGACCGAAAAAAAAATGCAAACGGAAGGCAAAGAATTTTTTTCAGTAAACTTTTTCTTTTTTTTATTAAAAAAGTTATGGAGCGAACGTGTAAACCATTTTTTTATTGCAACTATTTTTAATATCATTGTCATAAATAATAAATGTCCATATTAACACAATAAATGTTTATTAAAATGAAAACTTAACTACGAAAATGGCAGCAATAAATGTCCATAAAATAGTTTAAACTGTTTTTAAAATTAAAATGCTGCCACAAGATTTATTATGCTCAGCTAAAAATAAATTTAAAATTCATGCAAGAGTGGCTTTTAAAAATGGGAAAGAGCCAGTTGGAGCAGCAATTAAGAGTTGTTTGTGTGTGGTTCATTTTTTTTTTGTCAGTGTGACGTATTTTAAAAAATGTCAAATTTCATATACAGTAAAACCTCATTTTTAACGTTCCTCAATTTTACGTTTTCCCGCTTTTTATGCTGAAATGTTTAGGTCCCATTTTTTTCCATACATTCTCATTCAAATATTCCCCTAATTAACGTTTTTCAAAACCCCATTTCACACTAGAAAATAGCCTATTTCACACATATCATCTTAATCTAAATGGCACAGAAAAATTATGGTGGATTGACATTTATTAGATTCGTTAGGACCTATTTAAATTTGATAATATTTAAATTTTTGGTTTTATTCTTATAAAACTCCATAGTTAATGACTTTAATAAAAATATCAATAAAAATGCCTCGGTTAATATATATTAATATATTGTCATAAAATAATAAAGGCGAATACATTATTGACTAATTTGTTATCATTTTTTTTATGTGTCTTCTTGCTATCTTACCTCTCGTGTTTCTGTCGGCTGCCAAAGTCTCCGAAGAAGCGATCGCAGATACGACACTTGTACGGCTTCACTCCCGTGTGTCTCATCATATGTCTGCGTAGTTCCATGTTCAGGACGCACGAGTAGCCGCAAATACTGAAAAAACAAAAATCAAACATAAAACGATGGATTAAAAGTACTAGCACATTGGAAGAACGACGGAAGAGAGACTTGATAGAAACTTATAAGCTACTAAATGATTACTATGGCTGGCCCCTGCATCAATTAAATCCCAACACCAATTTACAGGGTCATAACTAGAAGCTTCATCGTCCCCAATTCGCATATATCGCGATAAAGGGATTCGCTCATTGAATCGATTATTCTCACGGAGTGCGTGTCTGGGGTCTCACCTTCAGTCTCATCTGGGTAAAATTTATGATATTCATAATCCGTGAGGCAAAACATATGGGCGAAGGTGTATATTTTAAATTATGTCCTGCCGGTAAAACAACTTTGTAACTACAAATTGATTGAAGATCACTTTGTTGATCCGGAATATTAAAAAAGAGGTTTGCACACTCACAACACTAGATTTATTTATTTCTACTTTTAAAATTTTGTATTATTTTATTTTTTAGTATTGAGAAAGTCCCGTGCCGAGGGAAACATTTAAAAATAAGTATAATGAAACACGCCTTAAATTAGATTAAAAACTAAGAGTTCCCTGGTCGTTCTGCGAATTACAAATTACTTCAGAGAATGAACATTAAATGAGTTATTTCGAGGTTGTTCAATGATCTCCCACAAACCGTCGTTAACATGGAAGATCTTCAATTGAAAAAAAAGAACATAAGAAATATCTGCTTAATACATTATTTTCAGTCAACAGTTCTACATACATATTAATAGTAAACAAACAGATATAGTGTATAAACTCATAACTAATAACAGATTTCCACATAGTATACAAAGTTTATTATATAAATAAAACACGAGTGATACTTTAATCCACAAATTTTTGGATTAAAGTATCACTCGTGTTTTATTTATATAATAAATTACAATGAACTTCCATCAAGAATTTTCACTTACAAACTTAAATGTTTTGTATACAAAGTTAGTAAAGAAAATATATTACATATCAAATAAATACATATAAAAATATTTATTATTTTCATGTACTCAATAATCAAAGAATTTTTACATATTTATTTTAAGAACATTAAGTTACTGTAAATTGTGCGGGATTAGGACAAGAATGCTTGAAGAGAGGATAAGGAGGGGAAGGGAGATTTACATATTTATTATTATAATGTCTACTAAGTTACATAATGCATTTTTAGTGTAAATTTTAAATCTGACAGAGTGATGATTGCGACAGAGTGTGTAATCTATATTATAGTGACTGTTAAAAGGTAATGACTAAATATAATATAAAAGTGTGTAAAATAAACCTGTCCTAAAAAATTGTGCACCACCAAAAAGTCTTCGGACTTAGTCGGTAACTAATTATAATATGTTTCTAAAATTACCAAATAAACGCTGTTATGCAGCACTGAAACTGAAAAAAAAAAACGTACCTGCAGACAAACGGTTTGATTCCTAAATGTCTTCTAATGTGTGCTTGTAATGAAGCATTTGATCTGAAGGATGACCCACACTGGTCACATGTGTGTCTGTAAAAAATAGAATATATTATGAATTTCCATGTACCTTATTATAAAAAGTAAACAGGAATTTAGCAAAGAATTTTCAATAAATTTATTAATTAACCCTTTCAAAACATTTGCCATTTGCGACGATACATTGATGCCAACGCTGAATCCAATTCTCTATGCATTTTTCATAGGCCTGCAAAGGTATGGCCTTTAGCTCTCGCAGCGAATTCACTTTTATGGCATCAATCGTCTCAAAGCGCGTTTCTCTTAATGACAATTTTAGTCTTGGGAAAAGAAAAAAATCCGACGGGGCCTAGTCTAGAGAATACGGCGCTTGGCTGATGACATAAGTCGAATTTTTGGCCAAAAACTACAATACTTCTAAAATGAGAATTTTCAGTTGAAATTGAATTTTTTTTTTCATCCAAAAATATATTGAAATAGAGTAGTCAATGATAAGAGGGAGATGTAACATTGAACAGATATCACCAAACAATGTATTCCAATTTTTTAAAATATGGAGTAAAAAAAGAACATTCTTTCAATGTTAGATTTGATTCCCGCAATGTTTAAGACACAAAAAACTGCCTCCTGAAAAGTAAGGCATTTTGGCTTATGTGATTGTTTCCCCATAGATATTATAAGTGGTTAACAATGTCGTTTTGAAGGCAACCAGAATCAATGGTTTGAGGTTTCCGGTCGTTAGTGCCGTGTTGCGTCTGTGTTGGCAGGCCTGGCAGTTGGAGTTTAATGTGTCCAGTGTTGCAAATGCCCATAGTATATTTGTTTTACCAATTTTTCGTCATCTAATAATCATCTATCATAAGGATCTTGTTCATATTTTTTATTTATTAATATTTTTCTCTTACAAACTATAATTAATAACAAAAATAATGTGTCCTCGCTGGGGTTACCCGCGCCGAGGACACTTAACAATATACTTTTTTGAAATGTTTTTACATTAGAGAATAAACAAAGAAGACTAACTTAATAAAAAAATATTCAAAGTTTTAAAAACAAGGTGTGTATGTACATCTATATTATTTATATTACAAAACGCACAATGAAAATAACAAAAACCTAACATAAGCTATACACTTGTGGAGAGGTTGATTCAATATTGGTTTGGGCGAATGAGACAATCCATTTTACGTCTACCTAGCTCCATTATCTATTTTTTTATAGCCTTGAGTGTAAAGGAGCTTACATTTTTTCATAGTAGTATTTCTTCTTAGGATATTTTTTCCGTTCTCTCGGCTCCGGGTTCAGAACACCGTCGGCCACTGGCTCCGAGCTCGCCAGGATAGTCTCCTTCAGCAGAACATCCTCCTCTTCATTCTGCTCTCCGTCTAAAACCTCCGACTTCAAGGTGTACTGTTTGCGGGGACGACCGCGACGCCCAAACTGCAAACGAAATTACATTGAGAGAAATCAGGAATGGTTAGAGGGACAGGAAAATATATATACACGACACCTCGCCGTGTGTATAGTTGAACTGTAGATAGGGGTGGCTCTGTAGCTGCTGTAGACCGGCTATCTCGGATGAGATAGATTTCTCTGGCTGGGTCGGCGGTGATATCCTCCAAGAAGGGCAGGCGGCGAAGAGGGCGTAATTCCAATAAAACACGCTTAGTCTTGATTTATACACAAAAAACACACAGGTTCTATTAAATTATTTGCACCGTGTCGCTGTCGGACAGGGTACGGGACAGCATACATAAGCGGATTGACTCGTAGAACGCTCTCATTGGCTGGACATTTTTATATTTTATTTTTACATCAGTACTTTAAAGTCAAATAACACCTTTGGTATACATTTTACATAAAAATGAAGTATGTAGGCATCATACCCGTGTCCCAATTAATACATAAATAATGCGGGAAAAGATCCTACATACTGATTAAAAAGGTGACACACGTTTTAGTGGGATTTAGTGAGGCCAAGTACCTCATACATATTTATGGCTAGAGTCTCGATATTCTAACGTCTGCCCCCGTGACATAATTAACTGTCTTTATTAAAGGGGCAGCTTATTAGATTACAAAATCGAGACTACTAGCTGAAATAAGCAAGAAAAAACTAACATATAGAAAAGTTTGTAAAAACGCTGCTCTGATTGAAGCGCCGCGTGTAGCCTTAGCGACAATTCGCAAAGCTTCAGCTGCCATCGGAATCTAATGATTTCTCTGCGCTCAGTCGAACATTTTTTCTCGTGAAAAACCACCTCCGTCTATAAGCCCTAACAAGAGCCGCTAGGTTTGAAGATGTTTTAAATGATCGGCACTTGCCGCTGCATTCCGCCTTTTTTGCCATACGAGCGGCGATGTCCAATACAATATATGTGTGGAAAAAAACACCAGTCTTTTTGCATATCAGCAAAACGTAAAATAAATCAATTTTCAAGGATAAAGTTAGGCTAAATGCGTAAAACTATCTACGATAGGTGCACATATGTTCCGATCCGCACATCATGTAAAACTGATCAACGATGGTGTCAGTAGTGTAATGGGCAAGACGCTCCGAAAGGCTCCGGGTTTTTATGTTCTCACCGGGAATCTTCCAGGAAAGAAACACAAAACAATGCCATAGTTCTTGTATATTTAATAGAACATTAAAAATAATTGAGTTATGAATGTAGCTAAAGAATTATTATTTTTTTCATTATTAAATAATATTTTTTGAGTGCCACTCTCCACTCACTGATTTGACTTATTTGACTTTAAAAACAAATAAAATGTCAACAATGTTTTGAGTATGTCCAAATGCTTGCAGACTGGCTGGATTTTCTCCCTAGGGAGTTGTTCATATTAAAATTTGTCGCAACAGAGAGGGAAAACGTTTTTGAGAAGGGGAATATGGTAGTCTAGGCATTTACAGGGCTTATGACCTGTCATTGGCTGGTTTAAGTGGCCACTTTACGCACTGTGTAACATGAATCTCACCCACTTGATAGAAGTTTAAGCTCTTTTACTTCACAAAAAACAACAAAGGGAAGAGTTAAGGAAATCAGGATGTTCAAACAAAGGCAGAATGGTGAATGTTAAACCAGTCAATGACAGTTCATAAGCCCTATAAACGCCTAGACTCCCATATTCCCCTACTCAAAAATGTTTTCCCTCTCTGTTGCAACAAATTTAAAAATAAAATTGTCTTTTGTATAATTTGCAAAATGATCTATTGAACATACGAGAACTGGGGCAGTGGAAAACTGAATGTGATTTTTCTTAAGTCGGTGTTCTGTAATTACGCCTTCTGGCCTGTTGCGGTGGAAAATAAAAAATCATTAACCAACAAAATACATGGGTTCTTATGATCTGATAAAATCAAGAAAGGAGTGCTGCGTTGGTTCGGATATGTAGGGCATGTGGACTGTGAAAGAACGGCTTAAAAGATTTACGATGAAAATATTGGTGGATGTAGAAAGCGAGAGAGATTGCAAAAGACATAGCATGACCAAACCCAAAAAATACTTGAAGATGAACATGTCAAAAGTCAGAAAATCGGCATGCGTGTAAAGACAATCGCGTGGAGTTCTATCCTCTCTGCCTACTGCTACAGAGAAATAGCACGGCAGTTTTGTTTGTTTCAATAAAAATAGAAAATAATCAAGATTTTTATTTCTAAAACAACAAAAATAATGTTTACCTATAAATACATCTTAATTTTCCTAACTGCACCCAGTGGTGCATAGGGTACTTCGATCGCATTGTATCTAGATCATTTCTGTTACATGAAAGTGATCCGTCTTACGCTTCAGGTGCCAAATTTTGCAGTGTATAACTATCTATAAAATCAATATGTTGCATCCACTCTGCAAGGAATTGAACCCAGGATCTCAAGCATGATAGACGAACGCGCCAACCACAACCGAATGAGTGTAGCCATCGAGTCGAAAACAATCATATAGGGTTCTGGTTCTATTTTACACACAGAACTGTATTCTTTATCCATATGGACGAAGAAAAGAAAAAACACGAATACATAATTTTTTTCATTTTCCTCTCTTTAAATAAATTTAATAAATATCAACCTTAACGCTCTTGAGAAGATGCATTATGGAACCATCTTTAGGGTCCACAGTTAGTTCCATGGTAGTTCTGTCGGAGTCTTCTTCATTCCCCGGTACATAGTCAGGGTCTGTCATGTAATCTACCACTGAAAATTAAAAAGCACAATTAACCTCTAAAACTGCACAATTTGTCAATTGGCAATTCAAGCAGTGAACTCGGAAGCTTTTTTTAAATTATTATTTTTTTTATTTATTTACAATTTTAAAAAAACCCGTTAGGGTTACATTAGAAATTTAATATTGTCTAGTCATTTTATGTCTCGTCTAGTCTAGTTAGTTCAGTCATTATGTGCTTTTTCAGATTGATTTTAAATTTGTCTCCATTAAAAGTTTTCAAGTAGTGAGGTAGGTCGTTGTAGTGTTTAAGTCCATTATGTAGTATTTTTGACTGTCCTGTGTTTGTCTTTGCTTTTTCAATATGATAGTGTTGTTGTTGTCTGGTGTTATATTTGTTTATGTCAGCATTTTTGACTAATATTATGTCGTCGTCTTGTATGTTTCCCAGTGTTATTTTGTGCACAATTTTTAAGGTCTCAGTTTTAGTCAAGTAGTTTATGTCAAACTGGTGTGTTTTTTTGTACAGTTCAGTCGTAGAGTCGTAGTTAGTTTATAGCGCTGACTTCATAATAAATAATAAGAACATTTAGCCTCCCTGAGTACACATATACAAGACCAACCTGCCAACCACAGATGAATAATATTACTTGAGACATTAATTTTTTTCTAGTATCAAATGAAATTTTTCAATGAAAGTTTCTATCACCAAATTGGCCCGAATATAACAAGACCTCGAACATAATGCGACCTGTATATTTGGAGCACAAATGAAAGGGAAAATGCAAATATAAAACAAAAATTAATTAGGTAAATTGTATTATAAAAAACACAATTTTTTAATTCAGCCATGTTTGGATTATAATCAGCGTCGCTTAAAAAGTCACCTCTTCTGCCCCCAGATCTCAACCCAACTAACACACACCTAAACTCTCCATTAATTTATTTTTTTAAATAACGATATCGACGCTGGAAAAGAAAAAGTTACCGAGCGACATGCGCCAATTAAAGTTTTTGTTTTAATTAATAAAAAGTCTCAGACATATGTATTATTTTGGCGTCATTCCTACATACTTAAAATTAAAATACGATATTCTTTATTAATGTAAAAAAAAGAAAACTTTGATTAGCTTTTATGTAAAGTTAAGTTCCTACGTGTCGCTTGGTGACTTTTCCTTTCGAGCGTCGATATATATGTGTTCTTTTGAGACCCCTGAAACATTATATATAAACAATCATAATTACTATCTATATTGGTTCAACGTATATAGTTATACATAGGAAATAATTACTACTGGCATTACAGCAATACCCAATGAACTGAAAATTAATCTGTTTATATATATTTTAAATTAAATTAATTTATAATAACGTATACAACATACATAATGTGATGTAAGATTTATAACTTAATATGTATCTCATATTTGTATTTATAAGTTGTACAGATTGCGTAAACGCTACAGTGTGTAAATTATCACTTAAACCGGCAAACGACAGGTTATAAGCCTTGCAAATGTCTAGACTTCCATATTCAGTTGTAAAAAATGTTCTGTCTCCGTAGTAATACATATATGTACGACAATCTTGATGACTTCCTAGGGGGTAAATTCCAGTTTTTGTTTACAAATATTTGGACTTCAATTAAAATATTATTGATTTATTTTATAAATAAAAGACGAGTGATACTTTAATCCACAAATTTGGAATATCCAGTGACCGGTTTCATCGCTTTCGCGTCTTCGTCTTTGATTTATATAATAAATTACAATGAACTTCCATCAAAAATTTTCACTAGCAACCTTAAATATTATTGATTGATTATACTTACTTTCTCCATCGTCAATCGGACTCTCAGGTCTTCTCTGGACATCAACTGGTTCTTGCTTCATTTTCATAACCACATTGGTTGTATTATCTCTACGTGTGTACGGTGATGTTGCTAAAAAAAAAATACATATTACATAATTGATTTGACGGCTAAAAAGCTCGAGTTCTGCGAAGAATCTGATTTGTACCTATTAAAATATCTGACGGTGAGTCGATTGATTTTCGAGAGACAACATAATTTATTTTCAACTGATGTCATAAACTCTTAAGACTGTGCTTAAAAAAATTCCTCTTGAGACGGTGATGTAACGTCGTGTTACATTAAGAAAAATACAACATATTTTCTCTCTCACCCACTCCAATAAAGGTTTCAGCTGTTGAACTTCACAAAAATAAACAGATGGAAGAATTTGAGAAATATTAATGTTCAAACATAATAAATCATGTTGGAAAAAGTACAGATGTAAATATTGTGTTGTAATAATTGTATTAGACTATGTAAATCATAGAACTAAATAAAATAAAAAATAAAAAAACAGGCAAAATGGTGAATGTTACACAGATTGTAAAGTGGCCGCTTAGGCCCGGTTGTTTGATTGTTAATAAAAGTAGAATTTCACTATAGTTTAATTTACCGATGATTTCGGTTTTACTATCGTCCTACTATCAGTGCGTTTTTTTTTACCCGCGTTTTTACTTTAGTAAAATGTAACCGCTAGTTTTTCGATTCTAAACCTCAAAAATTAAATATTATTATTTATTAATTTGTTACGCATGGTTACACTGTGGAATGTGACTTTGCAAACGTCAAAACAGCAAACAAATTAAACCATGTGACAACATGGCATGGGTAAATGCAACAAAATAACATCGGTAAAAAGAATCTAATAATAATAATAAACATTTTACAATGTAATGTAAAAACCGAGTTACAATAACAATATTATAATATCTTATTTGAAAACAAGAATGATAAGAAAAATTGAATGACAATTAAAATACTGTCAATCCAACAAGAGAGCAAATTTTAGCTCTGGAATATTATAATGTAGGTGTATAATATCATATTTATTGTATTCTTTGTTTTATAATTATAATTTATAAAAATATCTAAAACATTATTTAAAACTAAGTTTTGACTGCCACAAAATTGTCCATCCGAGGTTTGGTGGAATAATACTGCCAAATTGTTTTCAAAATGTTTTTGTTTTCTTAACATACCTAAAAAATTTAATCATCAAAAGAAGCCTCCGATTTATATTGATCATAATAAGCGTAATCCATTCCGTATTCGTAAATAAAAGCAATACTGAAAGACGTGAGCAAACGACGACAACCAGGAAACGTCAAATAATGACGCCATCTTAATTATTCTACTATAGTAAAACGTTTTGCCCGCTAACATTGGCAGGTTCAATTTTTAACTAATGGTTAAAAACTTTTACTATGCACCGTTAGTTTATTTGTCTATCATTGACTATTACTACAGATTTTTTACTGATACTAACAATCAAACAACCGGGCCTTACACCAGCCAATGGCTAAACTTCCATTTTCCCTTCTTATAAATGTTTTCCATTTCTGTAATATTATCATGTATCAAATTCTTAACTATCCTAAATGCCAAAACATAAAATGTGTACAGGAGAGCAATTTTTTGGACTTCACAAACGGTACAGTCCAGAATGTTGTAAACGCTATGTTATTGTAAAAAAAAATCTAAAGTTGGTGGTATAATTATCGGGCTATATAATTTTCCTTACGTATGTGTCCCGTCTCATCGGGGTACTTGCGTGGGCGCCCCCTCTTCCTCTTCAAGGGCTGCTCTATTATGGGCCACTTCACATCTGCGTCGTCCTCGACTGGTATTTCGTATTGCAGATAAACTCCATTCTCTTGTTTTATGGTTATCACTTCCATACCTGAAATTTTATAGTATTAATACACACGCTGAACCACGACTACATACCCCGGATAAATCGAGAATTTATCATTTCTCTTCTAAAGTAGGCAGTATTACAAGTTACACAAAGGCACAGAATACCTTTGGAGACTCTTAAGGCGTTTTAACAATTTGTTGCACTAGATCATCTATCGCTTGAATGAACATCAAATGCATGTTAAATATGTTTTGTCGAGAATCAAACCAAGGACCTAAATGGATAGTAGCTAAATGCACTACCCAACTACACCAGTAGCTCAATCACAAATAACTATTGGCGTGCTAATAAGCGACGTGATAACAATTTCTCACCATGGCTGTTTATCGTATTCGCGATCACAATGGAACATCCGTGAACACCTAATATTAAATGTCAAAATATTTACGTTTTGCGACGTATAATCCCGCTGCGCCATCACATATTTGAATTTCACCAGTGTAAATATGGAAAATATTCCAGAACTGCTATTTTTATTCATTTATTTATTATTTACCACACTATTTATTGCATTTAGCCGGCGGTTGGCGAGCCGAATGTCAAGAAAAGCAGTCGCCAGAGTAATTGTAATTTAATTTTCCCTTTTTTGTATTAGATACTCCTTACTATTTGGAAAGCGCAATATATTGTATTATTTTTTGTAATAAATGCCGATTTTTCGCCAGTGAACTGTATTTATTTACGAGGAAAACAAAAAACAAACTGAATGTTGACTTAGAGATAACACAAGCGTTGACTTATGAGCGCAATAACTTAAGCATGTTCATTATTGTTCATTGTGATTGTTCAAATACTTAGCATTAGCACGTTTTTGAGCACGTCTATAGTTATTTGTGATTAAACTAATGGAGGCATAGATTAAGCTCGAGTAAATCAATAGCAACAATATAAAGAAAATATTATGCAATAACTAAAGGGTTTAGAAATCAACAAAATACATAGTTTGTTACTGTTGTTAGTAAATTTGAATACTAAACAGAGAAAGAGATGTTTATTTACTGATATTTTGTTTCCCATATATTAAATTCATGGGGAAATATTTTGAATTAGTAATTATATGTAAGGAATAAAATACAGTTTACCTTTCTTCGATGGCGTTGAGGTTTCCGCATTGGATTTTTGAAATTCCTGGAGACATTCTCGCAAAGTATCGTGAGATGCTATGCATTGCTGTTTGAATTGATATGCAGACATCAGCCGATCCACGCATGTTAAGCAAATATTCGAGGGCAATGGCTCCGTTTCGGTCACCTAAACCACACAAAAAACAAATTCTCTCAGTTGCATAATTAAATACGCAAGTAATAAATTAATTAAACCTGAAAAGCCGGCACGGTAATTTTGCCTCCAAATATTTGACAGCCAAAATAACGAAATGTAGCAACCTAAAAAAAATCAAGGCGTGGGGTAGCCATGTACAAACATTTTCGGTATGGCATTTTGTAGGCACATTTTATTTTCACTCACCTGGATCGAACTGCAAAACATGTACTTGTCACTGAGCAACTCGTTATTTTCGTCGCAATCGAACAGAGACACCATATCGCCGCCTTGAAGGCACACCCGACATATCATTTCCCACTCCATTTTAATTTAGCGCATATTCCGCTGCCATAAGAAACGAAGTCATCAATTTTCGCCGAATAACCAAACATAAAATACCGACCAGGTCAAGTATTGCCAACCGTAAAATACGATCGGCGTCAGCCTAACGTTTCACAATGTGGCCACACTAGGGAAACGAAATGTTTGACGGTATCCGGTTTTCTAAGATAAAACTAAAGGCGCCTCGTGTTTTAGCAATTTCGATTATTTTTTATATTTTATATATTACTTTTGGATGGTTTTATATTTAATCAAAAACAATAAATCTGTATAAATAAAAACGTCATCATCATCATTTCATGTTCGCTCCCTATTTGGAGCATATGGTGTCCACAAAGAGCATCCAGGCATCTCTGTCAGCTGCTAGCTCATGTGCGTCCTCCCAAGTCAGGCTCGCGTCCCATAGCGCTGACATAAACTGCCGATGAACAGTCAGTCAGGGACGTCTAGGACGTCCCGAGAACCTGATGCCTTGTTAAGTACACAAGCGTGATGTTCTCAGCAGGCATCCTTGCAGTATATGGCCCGGCCAACCATATCACCTACGCTTGATGACAGCTGTCACCAGAGTTTGCTGCGTCCATTCTTTTATTACTTCATTCCTTACAAATTCAAATCTAAGACTTGTAATGTGAACTTGGGAAGTAATATTGAAATTTGCCAGACATTTTTCAACTAATGCATGGCTAGAGATGCAAGGTGGTAAAATTACACTGGTATTTTAGGGTAGTTTTCAGTAGAAAAATGAATATTACGTACTAATTTTTATTTTTTGAAGATATAAATACGAGTAGCTTTTTTTTGGACACGTTACATGACAGTGAAAACCAAGTTAAGATCCACCCGGTGGTTGTCGAGATTTATTGTAAGTATGGGATGTTCAAGGTCATTCGGTATGCAATTTTTTTCACTTTTTTTATGAAAAAGGTTATGATGTTTTAAAACTTAACAGGACCAGTGATCATAAGGCCTTAAGTAAAACCTAAAGTTTGTGACTTGAACGACCACCGCTCTTGCCACAATCTTGAAAATAACTGTTTTTTTGCGTATAAGTGCGTCCTTATAGATTTTATCGTTCTTGCTCTAACTAGTATGCTTTTTTTTCATCTATTTATATATTTAATTCTTTCACCGCTAAGCATAGATTACGTTTGTCGACACCCGTACGCGGCGGCATATTTTCAAGCGCTAAAAACCACGGATGAGATTTTTAAATCGTCTAGTTATAAGAGACAAAGGCATTTATCCGTATAGTTTATCATTTAGTTATCTTTCCAAATACTTGAACTTCAATCATCAAATAAATTTTTATATGTACACAAAGAAATTACATCAATAATCATTCAAATAAAAGTGTTCTAACCGATTTGTGAACAGAACGCTAGCATTATACTATAGGTACTCACTCATGTTTATGAATGTGTTTATGGAACACAGCGCGGATACACTTAAGGACAGTAATTATTAGTGTTTACGTTCTAAGATCATATATTTAACGCATTTGCCTATAATATAACTAAACAAACAAAATTATTGTTTGTTCAAAATAGTCCAATATTATGTCCTAATTTTGTTTTTTGTTTTTTTTAATAGGGAAACGAAAATATTTCGAATATCGTTTTCAACATGAAAGACTCTTCTCGCTTACTTCAAAATCTGCCCCACACAAATCTGCTCATCACTTTAACATCGGTTTGACACATTGAGATATTATTATTATTTTTTAAATAATGTATATTTTTAGAAAAACAAAACACGAACTTTAGTTCACAAAATGATGTTTTTAATATAATTAATAAGTAGTTATTACTCAAAGTCGTTATTATTACAAATAAAATTCTCACATCTTTTCAGTACAACAGTAACACAAGGTGTGCAATAACACAATCAACGCACAGTTCTATAGAGATAACAAAATACGACTCTCGAGATACGGCTTGAGGTCATTGCCGAGCGGAAATTTCAAAACTGTTGGGTCATTTTTTCGCCTGCTCTGATCAAAATCTTTTATAAAATAAACTAATATAATCCTAGGAGTTATTCAGAGATGTCACTCATCAACAAATGTTCAGAGAATATTTCGATACAAACTTTTTGGCCATCTATTGTGCACTTGTCAAAGTATCAGCCTGTAAAGTCGAAAATGTCTAAAGACAGTTGCCGCGTACGGGGCACGATTTTTTAGACTGTCTGAAGATAGTTCCCGCTAGGATTGGGTTAACATGCCCCTCATTCTTTCTGACTGCGATACTTACACACACTTGAACACTTATTCCTACACAAATACACATAAACGCACCCTTTTGTTATACAACAATTTAATATGTATGATTTTTATTCAGAAACTTTGCTGGTCTGTCTTTAAACCGTATCTTTTTTATATTATTATATCATTGTCGACTGTTTGTTCTGTAAAAAAAATAATAGAAAAGATAAATACGAAAGTCTGAGAAAATAAAATTTACTTAAAAATCATGATGTTTATTTTTTCTTTGGACCAATACTTTCCAAGATACACGTTTGAACATCAAATGCATTTTATCGAAATAGCGAAAAAGCGGTATTCGCACCACTTTTTACTAATTATTTGGTAGAGAACTAATCTAAAGTCATCATCATCGTCATCGTTCCATATCCACTACCTTCAAGGACGTAATTATATACAAAAAACTGATTTTAAGCACCATTTTTTCAAAATCGTGGCATGAGGGGTGGTCGTTCAAGGTCACAAACTTAAGGTTTTACTAAGAACCCTATGTCCACCGATCCTGTTAAGTTTCAAAACACAATAACCTTTTTATAAAAAAAAAGTAAAAAAGTACATACCGAATGACCTTGAACATTCCATGCTTATAATAAATCTCGACAACCACCCAATGGATCTAAATCTGGTTTTCGCAGTCATGTAAAGTGTCCTAAAACAAAGCAACCTGTACTTTTAATATCTTTGAAAAATAAAAATTATTTCGTCAAATTCGTTTCTTATCGAAAAATACCGTATTTTACCAAAATCTGGTAAAATTCCCGTAAAATACCGCGGTAATTTTACCACCTTGCATCTCTAATCTAAAGTAGCACTATGCAATAAAAAAAATATTTACATATTATAATATCTACCGCCTGTAAATTTCAATACTTTTATTGCGGTAAAATACCGCAAATTCTCAGCAAGATATTTTGGAGTGCAAGAGTTGTGAAGAATATTATAAACAAGTGAGAGAGATTGAAAGTTTATCTGCTGATAAAAACGCAGCCACTTGAGTTTGAATTAATTTATTTATGTACGGTTCCATGAACCTTTTACATAATTGTAATAAAACCAGTGGAAAAAAAATACAACAAAAAATAGCATAATATTAAAAAAAGAACAAAAACATCTAGAAAAGTATACAATGGTAAACAGTATTTATATATATAAAAATAAACATTACATCCATAACAAATAAAAATATTTAGCTTTATTAAAGAAAATTAAATTACCGAAAATAACAGTTTTAAAAAGAGGAAGAGAAGAAAAAAAAAGTGCTTTAAAAAAAAAGTCAAAAAGTTTACTTCATGAATTATTATTATGTTGTATTCAGTTTCCTCATGAGACAAAAGTTGAATGATTTTAATTATTTTATAAGTCGTACTACTACACAAATTGCAAATGGATTTTAATTAAAACTTTGTGGGATTTTTTTAACTGTAAAAAACAAAAATAAAATAAATTAATATTCACACCGCCACTGAACAAAACGCGTCACCTGAAAGCATGGAAATTTGGCGCGCGGCGCTAGCAGTTACGAAATTATGAATGGCTTGTCAATCTTGACATTGCATTCGAACTAATGAGTTTCATAAATACTATGAATAATAATACAATATTGTATTGATCTTTACCCGATAGGTACTGAACAAAACGATTAGATAAAATTCTTAACATTTTAACTTACAGTAAAGGTAGGTATGATCCCTGAATAATAATATTTCGTTTTTTTTTTTCATTCATAATACATTTACGATCCTTAATGACGCGTTGTAATGTAATAATTTAGCACTATTTTTTAGACTATTATAAAATAAGGGAGGACTCAGCAAAATGTTCGAATGAAGTTTTTACAGAATTTAAATTATGTTTACCAAAACCTGCACGATTTTACTCAGAGACACCTTTCGTTCATCACACTGAAAGTGTTTAATATTTTGAAAGAGCATTATTATGCTCTTCCAAAATATTACAACACTTTAAGCCAATATTTAAGCCATAGTAATATTTTAAGCCATCAAAAACAAAATTACTTTTTAAAGGGTTCTTTTTTGCACATTTTTTGTATAAAATTTTCCGTAGGGCTGAAATAGGTACGAAACTAAATAATAACCCGTCGAATAAGTCATTTTTATGTTTTGAAAATGTTTTATACCACTGACGGTTAAGTGCAACAAGTAGTTCCCGAATTCATTTACCCTTTTGGGGATTATGACGTCAGCATCAGTCTAGTTAGAACTTTATGATAGGGATTAACAACAACGATATATCGTTGTTTAGCAGTATAAGGGTTAAAGGGCTCCTTTGAGAGAGTGATATTAGTTGGAAATCCTTTGAAACTCCTTGATGATTTTTCAATTGTCTGAGTTGGTTGCTTCATGTAAAACCAAATGTTTTTCTTTCTTCGTTCTTTAAACATTGATGTGCATACATTTATTTTTGATGATTTTTTTGTTGGTACTAGGTGTTAACATAATTTGTGTCAGTTTTTTTTTCTAAATTTAAAAATGAGCACCAAAAGAAAAACAAAATGGTAAAGGTTTATAAAGTACGTGATTCTAAAGAAAATTTTCTGCTCTATAAGATATTGCGTTTGCTTTTATGAGACATGTATTGTTTTATTTGATTACAAAAGCCTACAAAAAGGAATGGCAAGTAGACGAAAGTGAGCATTTTCAACACTTCTGTTCACGTTCAATCGAGGGAATAAACCTGCCAAAACTGCTCGCGATTTCTGCGCAGTGTAGGGTGAAGATGCTATGAATGTTTAATGACTAATTTTTCGCTTTTTTTTTGTTGTGTCCTGTTCTATGAATTTGGAAAAAATACGGACAACTTATGTTTTAATACACAAAACATATTATTGTTGTGCTATATTTATTTATGACTTGGGAGGACACATGAGAGCTGGAAGCCGAATGAGATTCCTGTAGGTTCTTTGTGGGCACCATATGCTCCAACTAGGGAGCGGACATAGAATGATGATGATGATGATATTTATTAATTATATATACAGTTACACACAGCACGCGGTGCTTTTACCTTACAAAAAATACATGTTTAGTAGAAATAAACAATTCAAAGATAAAGTAAATGACTATTATTTATTTTTTGTATGGATATTTTTTAGTACCTGCGTATGCATAAAAATATAACATGGAGAATATTGTCTATTAAAATCAAATAAAACATTTACATAGGTTAATACATTTACATACATTAATTATATATATGTACGCAAAAGTATGTGCATTAGTGTATGCGTATATGTTCATGTGTGTATGTGTATATGTGTATGTGTATGTATGTATGTATGTTTATCCAGGTGTTCTTTAAACCCTGTCACATCCGAAACCACGATGATCAGTAAGGGCAAGAAGACATATAAGCATATTTTTTTGAATATTTAGAACAAAGAATTTTTTTTAATAAAAATATTAAAAAAAACAAATGGTTGCTTACTTCTGCAGGGGAGAAGTGAGGGGCGCGCGGCGCAGTGTCAGACTCTCCCCTTCCCCCATCTCGTTTCACCCCTGCAGAAGTAAGCAACCATTTGCCTTTTTTGATATTTTAATTTTCAAATTTTTATTTGTTCTAAAAAAATATTTTAATGTGCCAATATGCCTTCTTGCTCATACTGATCATCGTGGTTTCGGATATGACAGGGTTTAAAGAACACCCTGTATATATACATATGTATGTATGTATATATATGGATGTGTGTGTATGTTTATGTACTCGTATGTATGTTGTATGTCTACATTTATATGCATTTTTATTTCTTTTTTCATTGTTTTATATTTACTTACTATTTCTTCTTCTTCTCTTCCTTCCCTATTTTTCCATCCCACTTTCTTTCACCCCTAGCGAACTGTACATTTTGTTTTTTTTATATTTATGTTCCTATATGAAACCCATTAGGTACCTATTATCTTACCTAGCCATAAACATTTTATGGTTGGAAATTCCAAATTCAAATCACAATAAAAAACAAATGCTGTAAGTCAAGTAAATCTCTTTATGTGAATTTTTCTTTTTAAATGTCAAAATTTTCAGTTTGAATATTTAGTTGTGAATCTCTAAATTTAATGTGCAAATAAAAAAGGAATTAATAAATTAACATGGCCACTAATTTAACTGGTGAAAAATTTTCAGATACCTACTATACTCGCAAAGAATTTCTTAAAAGTGATCTTATACCTACCCACAAACAAATCCGGGAGAACATGGGACCAGAATTAGGGAACTATTACTTCTCTTCAATGTCTCAAGACTCTAGAGTTATAATTGGATTGGATCCACCTCTCGAAGGGCCGGGAGATCAGCTTTGGGTGTATCCGAATGACGAATTGAAAGATGATCCAAAATTGAAGCCAGTAACAACAAAAGAAATAAGAGCTCTCACGCACCAAGGAATTTTAGGTATACTACCAATAAAGTGTAATCCTGCAAATGACCTTTGTCGTGATCAGACGTGACACTACAAAGAATAATGCGAAAATGTTTTAATTACACTGCATCTTTGAAAAGCAGTACTGATTTATTATTTCATTTGTAAATACGATCCAATTCATTGTTTAGTTTAGTTAAGTATATTCTTTACATAGGATTCATTGAATCACTTATAAACATCAATTAATTACAGCTATATAATACAAGGTCTTAAATACTATCATCCCACCATGCATCTCCGTTTTTTCCTCTTCGGGACGCCATTCCGAATACAATCTTAGCTGATTCACACAAACACGATTTAAATCGTTCCCACATTTGATCGATATTGACTTCTATTTAATTCTTTCCCAAACTTTAGTTTAAATCCCGTTCATACTTCGCTCTTACATTTTCGACTTGCGGTTTTTCAACCTTGACTCTAGACGATGATGTCACAGTTGGCAGAGGAAGGATGAAAGCCAAGTGAACGCAGTTAATTGCGATCTCTTAGACGAATGTGTGGGAAAACAATGTATGACAGGGTTACCAATGATGAAATCAGGCGAGAGTGTAAATCTGAGTCAAGTATAATTGATAAGATTAAGAAAGGGTCTCTGAGATGGTTTGGTCACGTAGAACAAATGGACGACGAAAGAATGGTAAAACAAGTATATATGGCGAAAATGAACGGTAACGTGAGGCGAGGACGACCGAGGAAGACGTGGCATGATCAGATAAACCAAAATCTTAAGTCTGGTCATGTCAAAAGCAGACAGAACCGAAGGGCATGTATGACAAGATGTATGAATGTATGCCAGGATACACGTGTGTGGCGGTCCATTCTCTCTGCCTACCCCTACGGTGAAATGGCGTGATGGTAGTAGTAGTAGCAGTAGTATATAATACAATTTAACGATAAGTAAATTAAACTCAACAAAAGAATAAATTCAAATCAACAACACGATGAATCTACGAAGTTCAGTAGATTTTTTTATTTGTTATTAAATTAATAAATAAATAGACTGTTAAACTAAGACAAAAATATATATTTTTTAATTTTTTTGTATCGTTTTATCAGCGCTAGATTTTTTTGTATTTCTGAAAATACTCCGCATGTGACATCTCGAGTTCTCTTTCGCTTCTTCTCGGTCAGTTCTGCCGATTGGTTCACTAATGGTAAGTAAGCCGGAAATCTTCCACAACTCTCTTGTCATTGGTTGATTCATATTCATTTCGTATATAGTGATATGCACCCTGATAGATTGCCCAAAATTACTGTCCCTGATAAACTTTCGTGTACCCACAAGGACCACCAGACTCCGACACATGTTCCAGTGTGAATGCAATAGGTCAAACTTCACCCACCATTCTCCCCTCCCCTAGTGAGCATCCACAGAACTTCCAATTATTATGCTGAGCTGTTGGATTTGCTCCACACCACTCCTGCTGCAATCAAATCAGCTATCCTATCCAGCTAATAGCCATCCCCTCAATTCTCCTCTTTTTAATGTATTTCTTTACTCATCTTCATTTTATTTCCTTTTTCTTTCTCTATCTTTCTTTTTTTTTGAATTAATTACATGTTTGGTGCAATAGTTATAATTTTATTTTATGTTACTTTCTATAATGCTTTATGTACTTTCAATTGTATATTGTAAGAGCACTCGGGGCGTTTATTAACCTTTCCCTCACTAAGCATCCAGAAATTACACATGATACAAACGGGGGGACCAAACGACCCTAGCATTGTATATGGCGTTTGGACAATAAAACGTTGGAAGTGTTAATGACCGTGCAATAATTTATTCATTTTTTCGCGTACACATATTTTACTCATTCGTGTATTTTATTCATTTTTTTAGTTTGCCGAATGCTTATGTACATAAAATGAAATTGACCCTTGTATTAATAACATCTTTTTTTGTTTTAATATTTTAAAAAAAAACAACTATTTCAAAACGAAAACGGGAAAATGCTTCTTTCTATTAATTTCACGATTACAAAAAATATAGGCCAAATAGCTTTAACTTTTTACTCGAGTTATTGAATTAAAATCGGTCTATGGGAGATTTGAACCCCCCCCCCTTTGGTCCGGCTAGGTTAAATAAATAAATATGATCTAGTGTTGTCGCTCAAAGTAGTTGTTTTTTTTTTTTTTGTATATTTTCAAGAAACTTTGCCATACAATTTAATGCTCCAATTTTTACCACACATAAGAAAACATTTTTTGTATCCAATTTCCCGTAGGGCCGAAATTCCTCATTAAAATCGACAAACTAAAATCAATAAACACAAATCTAACAAGCTGTCTTGTCCTGCAAATGCTCTTCGACTCTATGGAATGAATAAATTATGTTAGCAACCAGTTGTAACTAAACTGTTGCAAGTCTCAACTTGTCGCTCGGTACATTAGGTTACATAGTTCGTGCTCAACTGGTCAACTCGAAGCAAATCAGAGGCAGAGCACATTTATCAACCCTCGTTAATTAGACAGGGCTATCACTTCCATACTTTTAATATTCATTTTGTCTTAGAAATTGGTGACACTATTTTGAAGAAATCTGAATATGAAAATGAACAAAATATAAAGCAAGCTATTGAAAACAACGACGAACTATGGAAGTGGCTTGCGAAGGAGCACTGCAGGAGATGTGTCAAGAAAGCTGTTAGAAAAGAAAGAGACCTCCAAGACGAAGACGCTAAGAGGATAATCAATGTTTATAATGATAATTATAAGGTAAAACTTATCATAATAAGGGAAAAGAGGTCAGCGCTATGTAAGTTCCGGACATCACGGTGACCTGTGTAGATCTATTGTCTATGTTACATAAAATGGTATTTTGCTAGTCTGAAGATGCCCATTAGAGAACAAAAGCGCTGACTGGCTAATTTTTTTGATGTATAAATATCTAATCTAATAATATTTCTTTGATAGTGCCATTTTTATAAAAAATCACCTCAAGCACGCTTAAACGCTGGTTATATAAAAAAATAAAGAAAAACATATTTTTGCACTGTTTTCTCAAAGGGGTAGGCAGAAAGGATATCACTCTGTCTTTGCATACAGACCTTGCTTCCTCTACATTGATACATCTTATGCATGCACCCACATTATTCGGACTTTTGACGTGTCCATCTTCAAGTATTTGTTGGATTTAGTCATGTCGTGTCTTTCTCGGTCTTCCTCATTTTCTGCGTCCATCAACATTTGCATCGTAAATCTTTTAAGCTGTACTTTTGCTGTCCATCTTCCATACATGTCTACTTGTAATACTTGTCTTAGCCTTACATGATGCACGGCTCTTGACATTTGTCCACCTTAACATATTACAAAGGGGCTTATGACGTGTCATTGGCTGGTTATGATGGCCACTTTACACACTGTGTAACATTCTGCCTGTTTTGAACATCTATATTCCTTCGATTCTTGCATCTGTTGACTTTTGTGACAGGTCATAAGCCATGTGGATGCCTAGACTTCTACATTACCTTCTTTAAAATGCTCCTCATCTCTGTTGTAATATATTAATATTAGCATCTTCCTAGAGGGTTGAATCCAGTCCTTGTCTAAAAAAATTTAGATAAACTTAAAGCATTGTTGATTTGTTTACCTATTGTAGGTAGCTTTACCACACTTTCGCCTGAAAGATTGCATTTTGACAGGATTCAACCTACTCCTTGGTTTTCTAATTCCATACTTCGCCTTCAAACATATGGGTCGGCACCAGGGCTACATTGCGAACAGCTAATATTTCAGCCGCGACAAGCATTTTTTTGTTGAAATTAATTTCAGTGCACCATTTACCCTGTTCCCGGCACTCTTTCAATATATTTCTTGGTATTTTGATCCCTAGTAAAAACATGTTTCAGATAAGAAAATTCCTTTACCTAATTTGGGATATCTCCATTTCTTGTTAATACTTTCACCACTTTCAAAAACTATCACTCTAGATTTATAACATTTATCAGCAAATCAATTTTCTTGCATACATCATAGACCTTTGTAACCGAGGGCTGCGGATCCTCTTCATCGCCAGCAAAAAGCAAGGCATCATCAACAACAGGAGGCAGCTAATAGTTTCACCCATTTTTGCTCCCATTCTTAATATCCAAATAAGTAAATTGATAGAATAATTATCTCTTATTGAATTCAATTGATACGATGACATCTAATTGCAGGTTACTGTAAAAAATGTGGAGCAGCAGTATGAACTGCTGATGGAACAGAGGTTGGAAGACATGAAGAAGAAGTTGGCTAACATGCATCGCCTGCAAGGAGAGGCAGCGCTCTTGGACATGGCCAGGCAGTTACGGGAAGAGTATGAGAGCAAGATCAAAGAGGAAACTGACAAGCTGAAGGAACACTTTGATGAAGTCATAATGTGAGTATCAATGAAGTGCCCTACGCACCATTAGGTGCTTATAAAGGAAAAGAGAATAATAGTGAACGAACGGAAGTAATATGTGTTACACAAATTATATTTTTAGAGGTTTGAATGTTTCTATTGTCAACTCTTGTGTGGCTGTGATGTCACACTAGTCGACATAGGATACAAGACTTGATATATCTCTCTTATTTAAAAAAAAAGATGAACTCGTATTTTTTGTTATCATCAAATGGACATTTTCACACTAGATTTTGAATATAAAATTTGTATAACTGTGCTGGATGTTAATACAAAAAAAATAATCCTTTTTACCCGAAGAATGAATGTCTGCTAATTCAGAAACACATCTGTATAAGAGAGAGCACGAAGATAGAACTTATAACAAGGAAGACAGAGACGCTGTTCTGTGGCGGGTGTTGCGTAAAACAGATTCAGTCTTCAGTCGGTTGATGACAGTGATGGGGGACGCGTGTGCATAATCTGAGCGGCGTATTTATGACTTTAAATTTATTTTGCTATGACAGAGCTAAATTATATGTTTATTTGCATAAATTATAAAAAGGGAATTATTTAACAAGATGTCCCCGTGTTTTTTTTTTGTAAATGTCGGAACTTAGAATATTCCGTCTTTTACTGGTGGTAACATGATGTTACATCACGTTAATAATTCTTAGGTTTACAGTCATTCAGATACACAGGCTTTCCAAAAAAGCTGGGAGTACAGCTAGTATTAGCAGGTGCCGCATTTAACACAGTGAAAACTGTCTGCAGAATGTAAAGAATGCCAGCTTTTTTTATTATTATATTAATTTTAAGCGAAAGCTTAAAGCTGATATGCTTAAATTTACTTTAATGAAAGTTAGCTGTTGGCGCACTTTAACTTTTCCGAAACAAATCTAATCCATTTTTGAACCCATTGAGACTACACATTGAGATCAGCTCTTGTGGCAGCTTATTCCAACCATCGACAACCCTATTACTTGGGAAATGCTTCTGTGGTTCCGTTCCGATATGTATGCAAAGACAGAGTAATGTGACGTTCTATCCTCTCTGTATATCCCTAGGGGTAAACGGCATGATGGTTAGTTTGTCTGTTATTTATTTATTTAAAATAACTTTCCCTCACTGGGATGTTCCGTGGCGAGGGACACAAATAATGAAATGCAATGGAATATTTCCAAAATCCGTTATTATAGAAATAAAGTGTTTCAATTCATTATAATATTACCAAATTTCTCATGTTACAGATCCATTTTCCATACTTCCATACTAATATTATAAATGTGAAATTGTGTTCGTTTGTTTGTTTGTGTTTCCTTCACGTCTCAACGGAGCGACCGATTGACATATTTTTTTGCATATGGATAGCCGAGATGTGAGAAGTAAAATAGAATACTTATTTTTAACTTTGAATAAAAAAAAGCACAATGAAAAAAATAGTGGACCCGACAGACGTTGTCCTGCCCGAACGTTGGCTTGCCTGCTATTAGCTGATTCAGCTAACGCAGAATCTCGAAAAATTCGAATTTTCGATAAACTATATACTTAGTGACATTTGACATTGAGATCGCAGCGCCACCTACTGGGTCCAATTGTGAATCTAAACCATCCAGGGACCCACTCAAACGCAAACAAAAAAATTCATAAAAATCGGGAAAATACCTATGCGGTAAGGTGAGACGTCAAAAATAATAAATTTGAAATTAATACTTTAATTTTCTATAATTGTCATGCTTTACCTATGGTAAGTTTGGTTTGCTTTTTTTTTTGGTTTTGTAGTAGGATTTTGGATTTGTGAATAGAATAATGATGATTCGTCTCCATAGACAAACGAATCATCGTATTTCTTTCATAGTGATAATTGCAAGACCAATCTACTTTCAATGATAAAAAAAAGCTCAATTACATTTAACATGAATACATTAAAACATTTAAGTTTGTTAGTGAAAATTCTTGATGGAAGTTCATTGTAATTTATTATATAAATAAAAGATTAGTGATACTTTAATCCACAAATTTGGAATATCCAGTGACCGGTTTCATCGCTTTCGCGACATCTTCGAGACTGGTATCTTTATTAAGGAGTTCAATGTATTTATACAAAACAGAGGTAAGGATAGAGAATTCAAAATTATATGAAAGTAAATGAAATAAAGTTATTTTTATCTTAAGGATCATTATCAATTATTTTTTCGGGTTAACTAATGAGTTGACATAATGCTATTTTAATGAGTTTAAGTATTTTATTTTTCACTCACGAGTATTTTTAACTCATTAGTTAACCCAAAAAAATAATTCACAATGATCCTTAAGATAAAAATAACTTAATTTAATTTACTTTCATATTATTTTGAATATATCTATCCTTACCTCTGTTTTGTATAAATACACTTAACTCTTTAATAAAGATAACAGTTTCGAAGATGTCGCAAAAGCGATGAAACCGGTCACTGGATATTCCAAATTTGTGGATTAAAGTATCGCTCGTCTTTTATTTATATAAAAAATAAATACATTAAATTTATTTATTTCGTTTATTGAAAAATCGTGGTGTATCGTCGGCCTCATGGTGTAATGGTCAGCGCGTTTTCCTACCATGCAAGGTCTCGGGTTTGATTCCCGACATGGTGGATATGAAATATATAGGGTGTTTTCACACTAAAATATTTCATAGTCCCTGGACTGGTACCTGAAGCGTAAGACTGATCACCTTACCTTCATGTAACAAAATTGATTGAGATATGCTGCGATTGTTGTACCAATCCAGTGCACTATGCACCATTAGGTGCGGAAAGGGAATGGTGATGATGATATAAAAATAAATAAATGTTCCCAACATGTCACCAGAAGTCAAAATTTGCTATTTATCAAGTCAAGAATGTTACTTCCAGCTTATCGTAGATCTCTTCGCCACTAACACAGTTTAGGATGAAGAAAAATTGGCATGGCTTAGCTCAAAGTCTTGTAGATCGTATTTGTCTGCTACATGTATTTATGTTCTGTTTGCTCAAATTCCTGTTCCTATACACGTTTTTTCATGCAAGTGTGGCAATTGTCTTAGGTCGTATATATAATAATGAAATAATTACAGGTTGGAACAAGCGCGGTACGTGCACGAAATCAACGAGCGAACTCGCACTCTGCGCCACCAGCTGGAGTGCCGGGGCATCGTCGACGTATTGTACACAGCCTGCTCCGAGCGACACCACCATCTCATCAGGCAAGCCGCCATGGAAGAGGCCTACGGGCGGCAGGTCTCTGACCTGATGGGGGCGCTGGAGGCCTGCGGGACGACGCTGGCGGAGACAGAGAACCGGCTGAGAGACACTGAGCTCGTGGACAGAAAGCTACAGGAGAACATGAGAAGTCTGTGTAAAGAATTCCGCAAGTTGTTCTCGTATCACACAAATCTTCCAGCCTCGCAGGTAACTTAATGCTTGATCTCACTTTAAATTTTTAGGTACACTAACAGCTTTATAAGAAAGATATAATGTCTATTCATTGCTAATAGAATTCCCAAATAAACCAACCAGTTCAGTGTAAATTAATAAAATAAAAAAATACTGGTCGACACTTTAATCCTTATATGAAAAGTTACTTAAACATTTAAGTTTGTAAGTGAAAATTCTTGATGGAAGTTCATTGTAATTTATTATATAAACTGACCAGTCTCGAAGGTGTCGCGAAAGCGATGAAACCAGTCACTAGATATTCCAAATTTGTGGATTAAAGTATCACTCGTGTTTTATTTATATAATAAAAGTTACTTAGTTATTGATTATTCTTATCAACAGTATTTTGAGTTTGTCCAAATTTTTGTAGACAAGGACTGGAATGTTCTTAAATGTTCTTCATCTCTGTTGTAATATGATTATTCTTATATTTATTTTATTATATATTCTTTGTGTTATCAACATTATGTCTTGAGTGTAAGCATTTTTTTTATGTCTGCGTGTGTCTAATACTTTTATTATATAAAAACTGTGTACATAATAAGTATTTACATATGTTTGTATTATTAATGTTCACTTTAAAAACATAAATAAATCAAAGTTACCTATGTGAACAAAATAATTTTAAATGTCCTTATTTCAGCTTGGATTCTTGCCAAATTTGGAAGAATTATTCATAGAGAGTGCGCATTGCAAGGCAGAGAAACTAGCAGAGTCAAGTAATAAATCACTAAAACCATCCTCCAGCAAACTTGAGAAAGAAAGCGAAGAGAATGAACTTCAAAGTAAAAACGGTGACTATTCAAAATATTATTTAGTAAACAACATGTTGTTTATTTTTTCATATTTTTACTTTAACTAAAAATATACAGGTACCTTCATTAATAATCCAACATAAAAACAGGAAAAGGAGCAAATTCAAATCAATGCACATTTCCCTCGAGTATTGGGTCAATCATATTTAAAATGACTCGGTGGCCGAGTAAATAAAAGATTAGTTATTTACTCGGTTCGTACAGAGAAGTATATTTAAATATGAGTTCCTAGATGCTAGTTGATTGACGGTAGAAGTAAGAGAGGCCAGCCTGGCGCCATGCAATCGCTGATATCCTATGATTTCCTCCCTCTGTAAGGTATCCCCACCATCTTCCAAGCATCGACGCCATCTCTCGAAGTTCCTTAATAATAACTTCTATTACAATATTGATAATAAAAATACAATACATTTTACAGGTACTCCAGAGAGCGGTATAAATAATTTCAAATTTATGAGTTCTGGCGAACTTGCGAGTACCAAATTGGAACCTTCTGCCAAACCGTTTATTATCTATGGAGATATGACAGACAAGGTAGAAATATCTAAAGCTATATATGGCTGTCATGAAACTATGGATTCCAACACCTATTTACCTAAATGGCGTAAGTTATATGATAATTTTGTATGTGATAATAACCTACTTGAGACATTTAGGTAAATATCTTTCGATGGGTTCTAAACATATGTTATAAGTATTGTTTGTAAACAGTTCTAGATGGTCGAGCGAGCAAATTAGCGAGAGATTCAGTAAGGAGGTCCGTGGAGATGCACAAACAAGATTCTGATCTCTCCGACGGGAAGTCCAAAGTTCAGAGAACCTCAATTCCCTACCGTAAAGAATCACTCTCAGTAAGAAACATTGCTTTACAAATATTTAGTAATGTATTTCTAGTAACAAAATAACGATTAACTATCATTATTGTAAACATATACAGGGTTTTATTTAAAATGATCCAACAAAATGATTATTTATTGGCAGACATCCGATACAAATAAAGCTTACACAATAATAAAGCCTGCAATAAAAGTGAAAAGATTTATCCCGAAGAACGCCAAGTTGTGTGACGAATTTACTAATCTATCCATTCTGAACATCGGGGCATGACAACAAAAGTTGCTCTAAGAAGATTTGATAAAATGCAAATTTTACTTCTGGCGACACGGATATAAAAGTGTTAAATAAATAAGAATTAATTTATGTGTGCCCTACTTCAAGATTCAAAATAAATCATATGAAATGAACAATAATATACCATTATTATTTATGTTTCAGATAAAACCCGATTCTCCATATGGCAGTTTGGATATGAGTATTCTCGAAAGGTGATAAAATTTGTTACCAGTAATTTTTAGGGACTTGATAAGTTTTTGCTGTTTTCCGACAGATGGTGTTATATTAGTCCTTTTAGTCCTATTTAAAATTCTCAACTCACTCTTTGATGTGCCTGAATTACTGAGCTCAATAAAATTAAATATCCCAGCTAGAAACCTCAGACAAGACACTCTTTCATACTGATAACCATAGAACTAACTTTGGTTTTCATTCCCCTATGGCCGGAATTCTTAGGTCTGCCAACAAACATACTAGTCTTGATTTCTTTGATAACAAGTTGTCTTCTTTCAAACGATCACTGAATCAAATCCAATTATAAACACCTCTCTCCCGCTTCCACTCCCACCAAGTCTACTATATACCATTGAGTCTTTCTACTTGTTTTATAATAATTTTCTATGTATAAATATTTCCTTAAAAATGCCCATTGGGCGTATATATAAATAAATAAATTAGCCTTTTCACACCGGATAATACTACAGCCAACTTCAGTGGTTGGTGAATTCGCCTACCATGACCGAGGTCTTAGGTTCTTGGCAGGGTGGACGTTAAAGGCGATTCTACACTGCAATGTTTCATAGTTTCAATTTCAAATAAAAAATATCAATATATGCTGCAATCGAGTTCTAACTCAGTGCCCTATGTACCACTGGGTGCAGACAGGGAAATAATTATCATAATTATTTAGTTTCACATTTACCATACTATTTGTTTTACATATTATTTTGATTTTAGCGCATTCCGGACCAGTATATTGAAAAGGGTAAGTTTTTCTTATTAATTCCTTATAATAAAAAGTTTACTTTAAAGTGAAACCGTGATATATTTATTTATTAAATATATCATCGATAAACGGGTTGTGGTCCTGTGGCTAGTGTCTCGGACTCATGGATCAAAGGTCCGTTGGTTCGAATCCCAATCTACCCTAACTTGATTCCCATTTTCTAATAGTGAGTTATTTGCAACTCGTTGGCAATGGCTCTCAAAATTAAATATTTGGTAAAATCATAAAAATGCAAATATTTATTTTCTTTTAAAAAAAAACACCGGATGTCCGCAGATATAAACATAAAAACAATGGTGTGTTTACGTCAAAAAAAAATTGTTCAGGCAGATGAAAAATACAGTTCTGTGTGTGAAATAAAACCAGAACCCTGAACTCGACTTCGTTTTAGACTCAATGGTTACTCTCAAGTAAAATTCCAAAATAAGGAAATCGAGTAGAGATAAGTCCACTTGTAGTGTAGCGGTTGGCGCATTCACCTACCGTGCTTTAGGTCCTAGATTCGATTCCTGGTAGGGTGGACATGAACTTTTGGTTTTACACTGCAATATTTCATTGTTCCTGGACTTGCCCCTGAAGTGTAAGATTGATCACCTTATCTTCAGGTTTCAAGTTCAATGTTGAAATACGGCATTTATTGGCAAAAAATAAAAGTAAATACATGCAATACAAAATAAGTATTTGACATTGAATTGAATTACAATAAAATAATCATAGCAGCTTCGCTAGATACAAAAATACCTGTTCTAAAGCTACATTTATAATATATATATATACACTATAATAAAAATAAATTAATGACAAAAATGAAATACAAAAACATTTATGAACACATTAAAAAATTTAAAACAAAGATAAGAAAAAAATATATGTATATATATATTTAAAAAAATATGTCAAAAAAAAAAAAAAAATTAAATAAAAATTAAATATATATATTTTTTTTAATTTGCAACTAGCAGTTAGAATTCCAAAAACTAAAAAAATAAGTTAAAATAATGCATAAATCAAATGAATGAAAAATAGACATCGAAGATTGAAGGCTTCTTCCGATTCTGAGGCGCATAACATATGATGGGGTATTTACTACAGCTTTTAAAAAAATATTATCATAATAAAATAAATGTAAAACTACTTTATTTGTAACTTTTTGAAATGATAATGATGATATAATAATGAAGATATAAATCTTGAGGTAATTTTTCTTTCAGACTTCTGATCAAAACCCATCAGTTGTCATTTCTAGTACTGATGATGTATGCTCGTATGAACGATTTAGTTCACTTACTCTAGAACAAGAAAGCTCACTGGCTCGCGAAAATGTCACCCTCGACGATAACCGCAGGTATTTTAAACATTCAAATAAGTGAAATTTCAGGTACCTATTCAGTTTGTTATATTTTTTCTAAAGTTGAGACAAGCATTATCGACACAATCAAGAAAGGGGTGCTGTGTAGGTTTGGGCATGTAGAACGAATGGGCAGCTAAAGAACTTGTAAATATATTTACGGTCGTATGTTAATGGGCGCAGAAAACATACAAAGACCGAGAACGACGCATTATCAGTACAAAAAAATACTTTTAGATGGATATCTCGAGTCAGAATAATCAGCGTGTGTGGTTGAGAAGATAATATATTAATGTAGAGGTCTGGATGCGAAGACACAGCGAAAGCACTTTCTCCGCATGCCTGTAAAACTGTTGTAAAGACAGAAAAAAATAGTTATTAAAAATATTAAAAAATTAATAAACTGCGATTTTAATTTAATTTGTCTCTACTGCTTTTGTTACCCCTTTTACTGTGAGTTTGGCAAATTATATGAAGGGCTTGTGTCGGAAATTGTCTTTCTTCCCCCACGAAAACAGTGTGGGATGAAAATGGATTGGCATGATTTAGCTTGAAGTCTTATATGTTTATTGTGTTTATGAATATATCGTATACCATTATTTTACTGCCCTTGTTTGTCTTTGCTACATAGTTTATGTTATTTTTGTTCAATTTCTTGTATGTGTTTCTTCATGTAACTGTTGTAATCAGCTTAGGCTGTATACATAATAAATAAATAAATGACTACATTGCAATTACACGAATGACAGCAAAAACTGTAATTCATTTACTTGTCTGTAAAGACACGGTAGAGTAGCATTCTATCCTCTCTGCCTACCCCTAGGGTGAAATGGCGTGATTGTTTTGATGATAACATAATTAAATGTTTTCAAACTAAAAGTTAATTGTCAGACGTAATGACTTTTTAAGATTTAAATTTTTCGTTTCTGCCCTGGAATGATGTTTCCCTTCCTTGTAATTTTGAGATGTATCGCCCGACTAAAATGAAATCAAAAATGCGTCGTATGAGCCGACATTCATGAATATCGAACGTAAATATTGGTATTTACATCAAAAACCCTCTTGTTCGAGACGTTTGTAAAAAAATTCCAATTCATTGTCATTGGTTCACATTAAAATCTGTTTTTGGTATTCATCCTACATGGCCCTAATATTTTACATAACAAGTATCTTACTTAGATTGTATTGGAATTCATTAAAATTTTTTAAAGTTTTACTCATTTTAAATTTAAAAAGCATCTTTAATAGACTCTCTTGCGAAATTCACTTTTTACGATTAATATTACAAAGTGGGCCCACTCTTTCTTACTTCGTTCCACGCATCCTCTTGTGCCGATTGAGCTTTACGACATAAATGATAATTATTATGATTAAATTTCATTTGATATTGCAGTGTGCATCGTGATAGCCTGACACTACTGGAGTCTTCATTTGCGAAAGATTCTTCAGTCAAACATTCTGTATTGGACATCACTAAAGTAATTTATTTGATTATCTAAATAATCATAGACTTTATCATTTTTTTATGACTATTCTTTTTCATTTGACAAAAATATTTTATCTTTGGACTAAACTCAGCTTTATACTGGTTTCAATGTGAATAATGTCACAGTGAATTATTGCAATTCTAATTATAAAACTGTACATTTTATTATTTATTGCTTCTTAAGTACTGTTTTTGTTTATTCAAAAATAATAATAACGCAAAGGTGCATCTCTTGGTTAAAGAACTTGCGTGACTGGTTCTAATGCCGCACTCAGTCCGTGTTCAGGGCAGCTGCCAACAAAGTAAGAATTGCTGCAATGATTTCCAACCTCCATCGGGGAGGAGAAAGATAAGAATATTATTAAATTCAGACAGGGTATAATTTAATTATTATGTATGCCGACGACATTGGACTATTCTATAAAAATCAAACAGACGTATTAACAAACAATGACATAAAAGAAGATCTTACTATGTTGACTAAATGAACAAACAAAAACTTACTTACACTTAATGAAAAAAAATGCAATATTATCCATTTTGAATCTAGAAAAAAATGACATAAAATAGATGCCCACATAAATGATGGAAGACTAACTGAAATTGAACATGTTCAATATTTAGGACTAACAATAGATATACAATTGACATGGAAAATTCATATCAGCAATTCAATTAGCGAAGACTCTTTTTTTAAAAATCAAAAATTTTGTTCCAAAAACGGAAAAAATTCTAATGTATGAAGTCTATGTGAAAACCAATATATGTTATATGCAACTACTATGGGGAACAGGATATCAAAATGACATAAACAGACTACAAAGACAACAAAATAAAATATTAAAGTTAGCATGTGACCTTCCCTATCTAACAGCAACTAGACAACTTTTTAAACAAACTAAGCAATTAAATATAACTGAGCTCTTTCTACTAGAATCATTAAAATTTATCCATAAACTAGCCACTAATGTAATTGTAGATGAAGAACTAAAACTTGTAAAAAATTGTAGTAAACATGGACATAATACGAGAAAGAATATCAGAATATATAATATTCAACTTTCTAAAACAAGACAAGGATAGTCGAGACTAAAAAACCAGGGACTGAAATTATACAATAAACTACCAGACAAAACTAAACAAAAGACTCGGACAAACTTTTCAAAAGAAGTAAAAAATATTATTTTGAACAACAGAGTATTAATAAAAAATGTAGATATTATTTTTATAAAATTAATGGAATAATCCGTAAGGGTTAATCAATAAATTTTCAAATAAAAAAAATCCAAAAAAACTCAATGTACGTACATTGTTACTTAATATTCGTCTTTTGTATTTTGCATTGTGTATTATCATTTATAGAAGTGTCCCGTATCCAATTGCAAGTTTAAAAGTATCCTGGATTATGACATGCCTCCCCACTTACTGCATTTGGCCTCCGCTACTTATGAGGAGTCCCAAGGGTTCAGTTACGAAAACTATGAGATGTGTACCAAAGGTGAGACATTGGAGAAATACGTATATAGTTACAAACACAGAATAAAGAAATCTTTTTTGTGGATGCAAGTATAAAAATCCCTTCATCTTCCAGATATTTATAAGAAAGTTATTTTACTGTGTGATTTTAAACTGTCTGCCTCGTATTCCAATGGTCAGCGTGTTTGTCTGCCATGCAACAGGTTTCGGGTTCGATTTCCGACATGGTTGACGAGAAATATTTATTCTGAAAAGGTGTTTGTACACTAGACTATATGAGCCCATTGCAGGTGAAGTGAACCAACTGACGGTCAAACTATTGTATTCAAACTCTATGAGCTTTTTGTCTAATTTTTTTTACTGTTTTAATGTTTTTAATTAACGATGCTTTGTACAAAAAGAATCAGGTAAAAATATATTTTGGAAATTATACTGAAAAGCTATATGAGCAATGAGTTTAAAAAATGATCGAGATATGCTGCTGTTGGCGTAGCAATGCAGCGCCTTATGCACCATTAGGTGTGCATAAGAAAATTATGATTTTAAACTACATAAATTAAACTTAGTAAGGTGAATCAGGGTAAGTGTGGCATATAAATTGAAGAGATGAATTAAAAAATAATTTTGCAAAATATTTAATCAAAATTATAATCTATCGACTCCAAATTTAATAAAGTTTGTCTTTATTTATATTTTTTTCAACAATTTTGTTAAAATATTGAGAAATCAGTAAAATAACGAAAAATGAGCGTATTTGGAGTTTTGCTGGCGAAACTAGCACCAATGAAGCATTTTGCGACCTACAGAAATGCCACTTATTGACGATGCTAATAAAATGACCCTGTATTCTTAATAACTAGATGGCGTTTTTAAAAAATATATATTATTTTGAAACTTAGGTAGATTAGTTACACTTACCCTGATTCACCTTACTTTGAATGCTATTATTTTATTTTCAGAAGAGTTAACTAAGCTGGCAGAAGTATTTAAAAACTCTCGAGAAATAAGTGATAAAAATGAAGAAGACAAAGTAGAACCTACAGAAGACGATGTAACTTCTGAAGAAATTATTGCAGAATCACGAGCTGAACCCGAGGCCAATAAGAAGTGTACTTGCAATGCATGTTCAGTATGTTTGGTCAATAAGGAAGCGTGCGGCAGTAAGTACAAGATTTAGTATTTAAATAACTTTGTGGGAAAAATAATACGGAGGCCTGTAGACGGAAGATTATTCACAGCCAATATTTATAATATGAGAAAATGTTCACTATCTTTAGTTTACAAAAACTCTTTGAAAACATTAAACGTATTCCTATGATTCATTCACAAGAGGCAGTGATTTCACTTAATCTAATTCATGGGTTTAAATTGTAATTATGCACACACAACCATTATTGACGTTCTGAACTACATTCCTAAATATATTGTATAACCACCGAAATCGTCACTACAACTCGATAAAATGTCTTCAGCCAGACTATGATTTCTTTTTTAAATGCTTCATATTTATTTACTTGATTCGTCAGGAGAGCATAATTATTTTCAAAATATATTAACTTCAAACTACACTATTACTTTATAATTTAAACATTATATTTGGTGTTAGCGTACGTTGTGTCTGTTTTTTTTTCAAATTTAAAAATGAACACCAAAAGGAAAACAAAATGGTAAAGGTTATTTATTTATTTTAATGTACAATACAGCACTACTGCCAATAGGGAAATATAACATACTACGAATACCGATAAAAATATACGAAATAGATTTAGAATAATTAATTGTATTTTCAAAATCAATATGGATATTGTGGAGAAATGTTTTCATACATAAATGTAAAAAAGAAATTCAATAAAAATATGGTCAAAGAAAAATGCGACGTGTTTGGCTTTGGTTATTATGACAACAAGATTCGTGAAATTGTTCTACACAAATTTCAATGGCAGGAACAAATAAACATGAATCGTGGCGTATTAGGGGCGTGGCCGATGGAATCACCGTTTTTGCGGGAATTCAAAATTACAAATTTAAAAGTATTTTTAATGCTACTAATAATTAGCAAAAAAAATTTTTTTCATGGATTTTATTACTTTAAAAATGTTTAAAAAGTGATATTCCCCTATTATAATGTACATCGTTCATTATACGTCATTAGAGATAAAAAAAATCTGCTCTACAATATATTGTGTTTGCCTGGTTTAGTGCTCATTTTTAAATTTGAAAAAAAATGCGAATAAATTATAAATAATTCCTTGTCAGATGTCAACCCAGTGGCAATAATACTTTATTTATTACGTTGAAAACTCAAATTTTTTGTTCGTGGTGGCCCACTTGGTAAGCCTGTATAGTAAACAGGATTATTTTTTAACCTTTTCCTCACTAAGCATCCAAAAATTACACATGATCCGAACGGGGGGACCATACGAACCTAGCGCGTACTTGAATAATAAAAAGTTGGAAGTGTTTATGATCGTGCAATAGTTTATTCATGTTTACACGTACACATATTTGACTCATTTGAGTATTTTATTAATTTTTGTTAGTTTGCCGAACGCTAATATACATAAAGTAAAATCGACCCTTGTATTATTGACTTTTTTTTTTGTTTTAAAACTAAAAGATTTGAAAAAAATTAGAAGTAAAAACAGGAATATGCTTTTTTCTATTATTTTCACGATTACAAAAAATATAGGGCAAATAGCTATAATAATACTCGAGTTATCGAAATAAATCGGTCTATGGGGGATTCGAATCCCCTCTTCGGTCCAGCTAGGTTAATATGTAAACCTGTTTTGTATCATCATTACAAAAATATTTATTGAATTCGTATATATATTATCTTTTCAGAGAGAGGTGATTGGAAGGAAGGCAGAAGTACAAACATTTCAATGTCTTCAAAGCAAAAACAACCCAAGTTTAAAGTGATCGGAGAAGACGAAAACAACAGTCACTTAAATTTGAAGTCTGCCTGTATGACGAACCATACTGTGGAATCTATTAAACAAATTTTCAAAGATCATCCACAATTTGCAGACAGTTTTCTCGATCAAGCGATGCATTAACACATTTTATGCGGGCTTCGCAACAATGTAACAGGTTAACGCAGCGGGCAAAAATGAATGAATGATTAAATAATTATTACTTTTTTTTTAAATAGCTCTATATTCTAAAATATCAGTAGTTTTAATGGAATTCTGAATACACACTCGCCATAATGATAATCTAATAAGAGATAAGAGTAGAATATATTTATAACATAACATAAAAAATATAGTCATTTGTCTATATTCCCATTTGCAGAATGACGAACAAACAACAATCCATTTTACAAAAAATACAATCCGAAAATGTCGCCATTTCGCTTACTACTTCTAATCACATAAAAAAAAATGTGAAAAAAAGACAGTAATATATTATAATATTTTGAGTTCGTTCAAACTTCTGTAGACAAGGACTGGATTCAACTCTTTGGGGAGCTGTTAATATTAACATATTATAACAGAGATGAAGAACATTTTAGAGAAGGTAATAATAGAAGTCAAGGCCATCTCTTCAGCTCTTTTATTTCACAAACGTCAACAGATGAAAGAATTGAAGGAATATACAGGGTGTGTTCATTAAACCCTGTCACATCCGAAACCACGATTATCAGTATGAGCAAGAAGACATATTGGCACATTAAAATAATTTTAAAAACATTTTTTTTTTTAATATTTAAAAATAGCAAATGGTTGGTTACTTCTGCAGGGGAGAAACGAGGAGGGGGAGGGGGGAGTCTGATACTGCATTGCGCTCCCCTCACTTCTCCCCTGCAGATGTATGCAACCATTTGTTTTAATAAATATTCTATTTAAAAAAAATTCTTTGTTCTAAATATATTTTTGAATATGCTAATATGTCTTCTTGCCCATACTGATCATTGTGGTTTCGGATGTGACAGGGTTTAAAGAACACCCTGTAGATGTTCAGATATGGGCGGAATGGTGAATGTTACAGTGTGTAAAGTGGCCACTTAAACCAGCCAATGACAGGTCATATACCCCGTAGATGCCTTGACTTCTATATCATATTCTCTAAAATGTTCTTCATCTCTGTTGTAATATGTTAAAACCGATATAATTTATCAACTCATTGACTAAACAAATCATCTTACGGCACAAGCTCTCATAAGAGCTGTGTGTGTATACGTAAATGAAATGATAGCTTATCTTACTTTTAATAGATGTGTGTGTAATTTGGAGCATCTCGAAGCATTGACATAAAATACTCTGACAAAATAATCGATACCTTTCCGCCTTTAAAGTGGAGCCGGCTTATCAGGTATTTATACCCTTCATTCCTCCAACAAGCGGCAGTCGGGAACGCGGGTAGAACTATCTTTGCCGCATAAAGTGTGTTATTAAAGTATAGTTTCTTCTTTCTAGAGCCAAGAAAATATAATATTTTTAAGTACAGCATAAATTTTAAGAGACCATTATTTTGGTGTGTCAATATTAACTGTGCATATAAATTTGCATACTTTTTGGGATTAGAAAATTATCAGACATTTTCAGAATCAGTAATGTTTATGTTCCATTTTAAACAAATACATTTTATGATAAACTTCTGTTTGGTGAGCACATATTTATATAACAGTGTATGTATTTATTTTTCACAATGTTTGATTTCCTGCCTGTAAAAATTTATTCTACAATGTAATTGAAATAAAAACTAGATTACTTCATTGGTTTTTTTTTTTACGTTTGGTTCTAATTATTGACATTAATTTTTAAATTAGTTTATATTATTTTATAGTATAAAAACTAAATATGCAGTAGATTTAATTGAGAACTATGAAACATTACATATTGTGGTTGCTCCGGCAATACCTAACTAAAAATAAAATAACACATTTTATATTTTTTTTCCATATAAAATTATTATATTTTTAAATGCGTGGTAGATTCCCATTAAACCGAAAAACATTATTAATTACAAACTCGTGTTATCCTTTTCCTTGTACAGTTCCTTTGTTTTGTAAAATTTCAAATACATTTTCCGGGGCCACTTTAGCAACCTAGAAAAAAAAATTATTTTTAACATAAAAAACATTTTTTACTTTGTGGTATGACATTTTACACTTCTTTATTTATAAATTCGTATAAACCACTTTAACTTTTGAGTTATACATCGAACTAACAGTTTCGAGGTTACTTCCTCATCATCAGGACTTGAACTAACTTAGAATTAGTTGCGTTACTATTTTATTATTATTATTAATAGTAATAATACACTGGCAGCTATTAAGCTAATGCGTGTATATCAAGTGTACGTGATTATTAAACATTATAAATTGATGTGTGCATCTAGTCAACATTAACTGAACTAGCACCAATCACTTTCTCGGGAAGGCCATTCCATTTCTCCACAACTCGGTTTGTCAGGAAGTTCTTCCTGGGGTTGGATGAGAAGGAGATAGTGTTTAGTTTCAATGAATGACCTCTGAGATGGCGGTTTTAATTCATAGTGAACATTGATTTCAACTTGGGTACATTATATTGCTCAGTTAAGATTTTAAATGTTTCAATCAAGTCACCACGCTGCCCCCGCTCTTCCAGTGAACTTTACCCGAGCTCTCTTATTTATATTATAAAATATTGTAAGAAAGAAACAAACTAATGAGAGAGAATAATATGGATCACAATGTGATTATTTTTAAAAGAGGACTCGATTAAGTTAGTTAAAGTCCTGATGATGAGGAAGTAACCTCTAAACCGGTTGACGTATAACTCAAAAGTGGTTTATACAAATTTAAAAATAAAGAAGACAAAAATATTATATTAATTACATATTTTAATGTCTAACAGGATGAAATGTTATATTCCATTTAAATATCTGTGGCATTTGGGTAAAAAGGTATAAGTTACTATAAGTTGATTGGGCAGCGGAACCATTTAAAGTTTCTTACTGATTTAATTCTGTAACATACAATTTTGGTTGCTATTTTAGGATAAATTTTAAATGTGCAAACTTGAGAGGAAACTTGGTCCCGCTTTTCTTAATACAAACATATTCCCGTATTTTCTCACTGGATTATGGCATAAGAGCAGTGATTGTTTACATACTGTATATATTTATCATTGGCGAGTCTCTATTGTTCTGCTTTTTTGATAAATTATTTCTTATAGAAGATAGGACCATCGAAAAATCCATATAAGTGCCCAGTTTTATCTGCCATCTTCAGACGCACGGTATACAAAGATGATAAATCATTTTGAAAAATAGAAAAGGTACCGACACAGAAAACTTAATTTTAATACTCTCTCTAAAAATAAACCAAAATCAGTTCAGTTTTGGGGCGGGGAAAATGAGACAGCGAAACCTCGATTTTGTCAATTTTAGTAAGGCATTACAGTCCAACGTGCAGTTGTCTTTTTTGCACAATATCGGAGAGGCACCTGCGAGAGGGTGATAGAAAAACTATGTTTAAAATTCATATTCATCAAATTTCTCTGCCACCTTCCTCTAAATACATACAAATTTGGTTGCTATTTTAGGATAAATTTTTAATGTGCAAAATGTGGATGAAATAGGTGAAAGGGTAAGAGTCATCTTGTGTTTTTTCTCATGTTGACTTTTTTCGTGTTGTCAAAGGCAATTTTGATACAAGTTACTAATAGTACTTATGAATTATATGACGGAAACTAATTTCAATATTAAAACAATTTTTTTTTTCTAACTTTCATTTCTTCTACCTAACTACAGTACATTTTATAGAGTGGAACTGCATACTTAACTCATTTTCTCAATTTTATAAATATATATACATTTTTAACTAAGTGCCACATATATATTAGCAGTCTCAGAACAAAGGCATATCGCCGACGGCAATCCATCACCGCGTGACTCAAATTTGACCACTTTAGAGGAGAGATTAAAATGATTTTTTTTTTGTACTCAGTAAAATAACTGATTTTTTTGCAAATCATGGAATCAACAGTAAAATGGTAAAAAAATCCATGATTTTACTAAACACACATAATAAAAAATGTTTCAATCTATCTTCTCTAAAGTGGTCCAATTTGAGTAACGCGGCGATGGATTGCCGTCGACGATATGTAGCTCAATTACAGCTATAGTAAAGTATCAGTTACTTAACCTTTTTACCTCGGATAAAATTTTGCATATGTTCTTAAATAAATAAAGAATATTCACCTTTCTCGGTTCTTTCACAAGAGTCACAGGGCACTGCATTTCATTCCAGGTAAGAGGAACCATATTAACTCCTGGGGGAGCATCAGCCGCTCGCGCAATCACAACACCGAGGTCTGACTCCGCTGTCGTTAGTTGGTAGCACTGTAATTCTGTCATTGGTAACTGGACATCATTTGTTAAGAAAAAATTAACAAGTGTACATTGTATTGTTTGTGATGGTCAATATCGAGGTTTGAAAATATGTTATTTATATATCAAAATGTCCCATGTCTTTTTTGAAGGAAGAAGAACATTGACAAAAAGCAGTACACAATATATAGGCACATCAGCAAAGGCTGCCTGCCTATAATAATAATAATAATAATGAACTGTCTGACGTGTTCGAAACTAATATTACCGTAGTTCCTAGCTTAAAGGTTAGGTCAGGTTGGGTTAGGCCCTTGACTAGTTAAAAAACGCCATTGAGTCGGGTTGTGGTCCCGTGGCTAGTGTCTCGGACTCACAGACCAAAGGTCCGTGGTTCGAATCCCACTCTACCCCAACTTGATTCCATTTTCTAATAGTGAGTTATTTAGAACTCGTTGAGAATGGCCCTCAAAATTAAATATTTGGGTAAATTATAAGAACGCAAATATTTCTTTTTTTTTAAAAAAAAAAAAAAATTATAAGACGTATCCTTTATGTTGGAGACAAAAAAATACTATTCAATTCAAAAAATTATAAAGACAAAGAAAGGATACGATCCTGGCCAGGATGATGTCTCCTGGGCGGAAGCACTTGTACATGTCAACGCGGTCGACTTCTGTAGCACGCACGTTCTCCTTGCGTAGCATGGCTCGCGCGGGCCTCCCGAGTGCGCGAGCTCCCGCACAACGTAGGCGGCAGCGCGCCACGGAGGGAGCCACGCGGCCCACCACGGCGGTGACAGTGTCGCCGACACGGGCTACAGCGGCGCCCCCGCCACACGGACTCACTTCCACGCGCTGGAAATCAAAATCGAGCATATAATGGTTTGTTTCAGTTTTTATATGAACATTTTTAAATTTATATTTGAAGCTAGTGGTTATTTTTTTTTATGACAACGATTTTTTTTTTTTATTTAACTTTTTGTACATAATGTTATTTGTACATTGGCGGGCTTATTGCCAAATGGAAATTTCTTCCAACCAACCAATAAAATATAAGTTTTATTTTTATAATTCAGGTCACAGAACATATTCAATAGAAAAAAAAAAATAAAAAGCTAAAGATATATAAAAATAGAAATAAACGTATTTGTTTATAAATTACCTTAAATCGAAACTATTACTCAATGGGAAAAAGGAAAAAGGAGGAAAGAGGAAAGGAGGAGAGATTAAGGAAGAGAAAGGAGATGTTTCTTCAGACGTGATTTAAACAGAGATAATGTAGTAACATCTTTGATGGTGGATGGGAGATGATTCCACAGTCGAGCCGCATGGACACTATATGAGTTAGAGAAGAAAGAGGAATTGTGGATGGGTATAAAGAGAGTGCCTTGAAAATTAGAACGAAGAGGTAAACCATGAACTGATAAGCGTTGAAATTTTTCACGCAGGTATATAGGAGCGTTAGGACTATGAAGTACATTGAACAGAAGTGAGAGGGAGTTATGCCTGGCTGCCAAACCGCAAAGTTGAAGAACGCCAGGCTACTCATAAACGAATGCACTACACTATCAACTTTCACTGTCCAGATGAACAGACCCATTCCGAACACCGTTGGTTACTGACGCGTTTACAAACATCATTACAAATATTTTTATTTACAACTTAATACCCTTTTATAATTACATATCTATATAAAAAATTTAATACATGTTTATTGCGTGGGGACAGGAGAGTAAGATATGAGTGGGGAATGGGATGTTGATATCGGAAAGGTCGGATAGGAACTAAGGATAACAATCAATATTTATGGGGCAAAAATGATTTAGATCTTCCTCCTCAAGCTGACATTCGCACATGGATTCTGAACAGGTGAGAACCATTACAACAGTGCCCAATGCGCATTCCGCATATGGAAGATTATTATATGCATCTGTTCTTACATGACTTAAGCAGTGGGTGTACAACACTTAGCTAGCTGCTGACTTTATTTTTAAATACACAATTTACAATACGTACACAAGAGCCGAAAATAATAATAAAAAAACAGTTTTCAAAATGTAGGTTATGTTTTTATAACTGCTTAAACCCGTTAAAATAAATATCAAAATTATGTATATATTTCATAAATATATTAAGAAATTAATACCTTTTTTTCGTTGTTGATTTCAATCATTTTCGCTAGTCCCACGAGACTAGAATAAATATACCCTTGATCTTCGTAGGTTCCATCGCCGGATATAAATTCATCAGTAACTGCACAAAGACGCAATCCAGGATACGCAATTAAATCACCCCTATTCAAAGATGAATCAGATTTACTTTCCATTGCAGAAAATTACAGTTGATGTTCAACTAAATATTTATTGTTAAAATATGGTATCGTACTATCTCTCAGTCCCCGTGCGCGCAAAATGTGACATTTAGAATTGTCAAAATAAATTATTTGCTTAGACGAAATACGAAATAGAACATTATATATTTATGAAAAACGAACTGGATCCGATTTATTTTTTTTATTACGTATTTTAGTTTATTTTTTCCTTTCTTCGCTCACAAATGAAATACTTTAAAACTTTAATGAAATCATGAAGAATGTATTGTTTTTTTATAAATAAAGTCAAACGTAAATACTTGATTAATTGATTCATATTTGCGTTATTTTTATTTACCCAAATATTTCGATTTTTGGGACTATTTTCAAGGAGTTGTAAATAACTCATAATTAGAAAATGGGAATCAAGTTGGGGTAGAGTGGGGTTCGAACCAGGAACTTCTAGTTTGGGAGCTCGCAACACCAGCCACGGGACCACAACCCGATTAAATATTTATTCCATTTAAAATATTTAAAGCATTAACTTTGTGGAAAAAGCTTTTACTAAATGCTTGTAAATGTACACAAAAGTATATTCCATTTGAAATAAATCTAATAAAAAATTTAATGTAAAATTATATGGGATTCCTTTTGGTGAATCAAAGCAACCAAAATTATGTGTTTCATCAGCAATATCCAAAAAGTAATTTCGAACAACAAACGTTTTAATTTTTTAAACCCTAATGCAGTATAATTTTCTACATAAATGAAAAGAAAGATACCATCATATTTTATTCATAATCCTATGTGTACCTACTAAACATTATATTCTGTGTATTTTAGTAATTTCGAAATGCCAAAATATCTATAAGTCTACACATAATACTTAGGTACTTAAATATAAATCAACTAGTATTGCCCTCACAAAAAAGAAAGTTATCCACGTGATCACCACGATCCCGTAAAAACGAAAAATAAAATAGTGACATTACCTAAGCGAGGTGGTTCCATGTGATATTCCTAATTTATGTGAAAGTGCGTGAGAAAATAAAACTTATTCGACTTGTTTATACCAAAAAAAGTTTCCCAGTTATCTAAGAGGGTATTTCATTTGGATATGAGTGTGTTTTTGTGCGATTACGTGTGTAAATGGTGTGATACATAACCAAACTTTTGGTAAGTAACGAAGTCCTTTTCATGTCAGAACCAAAATAGACAGGGTAAATGCGCTTTTATTTCACATACGCAAAATAAAGGGTCAGACAATGTTTCATTATGCAACCGTGAAATGGCAAAACGAATAATAAGTTGTTAACTCAAATTTTGAATCGAGCAAGGTTATGTAGAGACAGGCTTTCGCGCCGTATGCCGGGAATAAAATTATAAATAAATACAACTAAATTTGATAACTTTCAATTTTGTGAGGTTGGATATGAGTGAAGTGTCGGTTAATTGTTAATTTCGGGATATATCTCTGTAATTAGGGAGGAATTATATGTGACACATTCTGACTAATGTCCACGTTTTGAAAGCGTTGTTTAATAAAAAAGTTAGTTATCTATTGAAAATAGTTATTTACTTGTTGGTTTGGTTTTTATTTTTTATTACATATGCGAATTGTATCGTGGTTAAAGCTTCTTCGAACTGAAATGTTGATTAATCATATTTATTCCGTGTCATCGTATTAGCCGTGTCGATGTAAACAATTCTAAGAAACACGATAAATACATGTTTTTTTGTGTTTACTTAGCAAATTCTTGTTTACCGCGCTTTCTCAGTCTTGGGAGTCAATATTAATATTATTATTATAAACAAAAAACACCTTTCTAACCTGTAAATCGGCATTTTTTTACAAACCTCGTTATTGTCACTGATACTTTGGTGTAGGTTTTTTGGTTATGTTATCATATTATTATGATCGAGTGCGTAGTTCATTGATAGCAATAATTATTTGCGATATACCGCCGAATTCAAGTAAACTGATAAAAAATATCTCTTATCTAGGTCAAAATAATTTATATTAATTTAATTAATATTTAAGTAAACACCGCCGAAATAATTTATTTTGATTAAGTCTTCTTCTTTTTCTTTGTTTTTTTTTTGGCTTTTTCACCCCTAACTGGGGTGTTCTAGCCAGTGTCGAGTTTCAGATTTTTCTTATTCAAATATTTACACATGTGTTAGTACTATATGCAAGTTGTGTTATATATTCTAATTAACTCTTAATTTAATATTACATACACTTTATTTTATTTTATTAACATAAACGGCAAATCTAACACATTTGGCTTAATATATATATATATATATTTTTTTAAAACATAAATTTCCTTATACCCAAGATTTATAAAAAAAAATTAAACCTCTAAATTATATAAGATTTATATTAAAAAAATTAACTTAAAAATTATATAGCATATTCAGTAGAAAGTTTAAATAATAAAACATTCTACAGTAATACAACAAAAAAATCATAAGTACTGTTGCATACAGCTGGGCAAATTGAACAAAAAACTGTGTTTATATTATGAAATGCATGAATAAATAAATATAATTACCATTCACCATCTTTGAAAAAGTTCAAAAGGTTTGTTCTATAGGAACAATTCCCAACACTAAATATATCAGATACGTGGGAATAACTATTGCCGAGTTCATGAAGTCTATAATACGGCATTACAAGTATACACTGTCCGTGAATTGTTGCTATAAAACGGTGGCACCTGTCTAGTCATTCTCCCAGGCACCCTGAAGTTGATGAGAGATAATAGTTCAGGGCAATCCCATATTGAATTTACAATTTTGAATTAATTTAAAAGGTTAATATTTTTTCTTCTATCGTTAAGTTTTAACAAATTTTATGTTTTTAGTAAAAAATCGTAATTTAAATAATATTTAACTTATTACAACTTAATAACATTTATAACTACATATTTACATAAAATTTTGAATATAACATATTATGTTTATTGGGTGGGGACAAGAGAGTTGGAATATGAGTAGGGAATGGGATGTTGATATCGGAGAGGTTGGATAGGAAATCAGGATAACCATCATTTATGGGGCATCCGAAAAAAACATGATTTAGATCTTCATCTCCAAGCTGACATTCGCACATGGCAGAGTCCCGGACATGGATTCTGAACAGATGAGAACCATTTGATTAAGCCTTAGACTGTTATGTTGCCATTTAAAAAAAAAATGCTTTCAAATGCCATTTATTTAAAAAAAGTAAATATTCAATGATATTAATATATTGAGTTTTTCTACTGACATTTCTTGGTGGAACTGCATTTTAATTATAATAATAAAAATACTTTATAGTTTTATTCCACTTTTATTTATAATTATTTTACAAATTTTTTACCAGTGACCAGTCTGACGATGTCGGTCACGACGAAACCCGGTCACTGGTAAAAAATTTATAAAATAATTATAAATAAAAGTGGAATAAAACTATAAAGTATTTTTATTATTATAATTCAATGATATTATTTATTTTTGTAGTTTATTCTTAAAAGTAAGTACACCTGCATAGGCGCTTTAAGTCGTGGGGGCGAGAAGATAGGAGTTACGAACATCGCGCAGGGAGCTGCAGTCTGGTAGAACACGCGAGGAGGCTACATGAGTACGCACCTCTGCGTCACCTCGCCCAGCGCCGCGTTATGATAACTCGTGTAATTTTAGACTCAATAAACTACACATTATTAAAAGTGTTTTGATATAACCCCTGGTCTACTCTTAGTGTAAGAGCCCAAAAAAGTCATTTTTCATTATTTTATTAATGATAGGATGTCTCCCAACCGAATAGTTTTCCATTCTATTTTCACGCTTCGGGGGGTGTACGACCAAAGGTGGATAACTACATAAATTGATATTGGAAGTAAGGCTCAGATTCAGTGATGCCATAATCATATATTCTGAGTTTTATAGGATCCAAATCTATATTTGCGTTTGTTTGGTCAGCTCATTACCTTTTCGGTTTTGTACACTGATAACAGATATGTACCGTACATTCACGGAGACTGGACCGCTGTGCACGTGCTAACCACAAGCCGCATGATATCGCATGATTGGCCCATTTCACACAACGGCACAATACGGTGGATCGATATATATTGTTTTACAATTATTTATTTATTTAATGCCTGGAAAATGCAATAACCAGTAAACCATGAGACCCGACTAATCTCCAGTCGATTTCATTTTGCAGTATTTTTACCTGTACTCGCTAAATTTAAATAAGATTTTTATAAAATTATCACTCAAATCACTTTTGTTAAGTTTAACTACACATATTATTTGAATCGGGTTGAGGTCCTGCGGCTAGTGTTGCGGACTCACGGATCAGAGGTCCGAGGTTCGAACCCCACTCTACCATAAGTTGATTTCCATTTTCTAATAGTGAGTTATTTACAACTCGTTGAAAATGCTCACCAAAATTGAAATATTAGGTAAATTATGAAAATGCAAAAAAAATTTTGATTTTTTTTTACAAATTTAATATTTTAACCGAGGCATTTTCATTGGTATTTTTATTTAAATCATTAACTATGGAATTTCATGAAAAAAAAAAGAAAATTTTTAATATTATCAAGTTTAAATAGGTACAAACGAATACAATAAATGACAATCCACCATAATTTTACCGTGCCGTTTATTCAAACCACAGACTTTTGATCCGTGAGTTCAAGGCCCTAGCCACAGGACCACAACCCGATTGCAAAAGTCTGCTTGTAGAAAAATATAAAAATTAAATTTGGTGGTAGGTAGATTTGAAAACGCCAATGCTAAAAATGTAATCCGACACATCCCGACTGCAGGTTTCGGCTGAGATGAAGTTTCGACTAATTTCTGTCCGAAACCAAAACTTCGGTCAGTCATTAGAATCCAACCTACACGGGATTACCCAAAAAGACAATACATATTGATAACAGTGACCGTGAAAATCTACGCACCTCTTTTCTTATACCAATCTTTTTATTCATCTTTAAACACAGATTTGGATCAGTTTATTATTGAATTAAATCAAATGTTTCAACATTTGTCCTTGGTTTGAAGACAAATATCTCGTAAAATGTCACAACCCTGCATCTGATTTGCCAAAAAAATTAGCGCAAGTTCATAATAAATGCACTTGAAAAGTGGCGCAAGTGTTAATAATTATTGTTCAATGATTATCACTCGAACAAATTTCCATAGCCTTGTTCTATTTACATATTATGCTAAGGACATTCCGTTCCAAATAAACATATTCTTAATAATAATAATACTTAAATACTTAACCTCAATATCAAATACATAGATGGCGCTCCAAACGCGCTAGCGAAAGCTTTCCTTGTTTCATGACATATATACAAAAACCAAAAATGTCACCGATATGGATATTCGCTAATAAGCGGAATGGGGAATGTTGTAGTATCTACATAAAAGTGGCCACTTGAACCCAACCTATGACAGGTCATAAGCCCTGTAAACGCTCGAATATCCATAATCTTGAAACAAAAATTCTACCCATCTCTGTAGTGAAATAAATAAAAACATATTCTTATTTAAACAATTACCTGACCATTAGACAACCCCATTATAATCTATAACTATCACCTTTTTTTTTTTTATATTTTGGATAATATTGTCACCGTTCAGGCGAAAGTCACTAATTATAAAAAAATTACTGTTTTGTGTTAAAAATGCCATTTGAAATTATGTTCTTCAAGAAACAAATGTCAGTTGCGTGAATCCAAATTATTTTATTTTTACTAAGTAACGCCCAATTGCATTCCACCGGCAACACTACTGACTAGTCCAACTCGTTAGAGTCCACGTCGCGAACCCCGGGCAATGGGATCACACTTATAACGGTGTGATCACAGCAGATAACGAGAGGGCGAAAGGCGAGTTTTTGGCGCCTCAAAACCAAAACCAACAAGCTAAGGGAAGGTAACCCCGACATAAAATCCACCAGAGAAGGCAACGGGAAACCACTCTGGTCATATTTTCCCAGGAATCACTACGGCGAGTACATCAATAAGCAGTCGTCCTGGCTGCGAAATGTAAAATTAGCGCAGGACAAATACATATGCTTTCGCTGTAGTCGCCAACGTCGGGGAGACCCGGCAAGGCACTAGAAGAAGAAGAAGAAGTAACTATATTATTATATATTAAAACATAAAAAACAAATATGTAAAACAACTCACTTATTGTGTATGCAGACAATTGGTAGAATTCCATATTAAATTTGGTAATGTATTCAAAATAAAATAAGTTTATTGGATTATAATTCTACTTTATTTTTTATAAATTATACTATGGGTATATTGTTACGTGTTTAGTCTTGTTAGGACATTTTCAAACAAATTAACTTAAATATTTACAAAGTTTCCTTATATTCTAAAAATAATTGCTGTTTTATGTTTGTGGATTTCTATACAAGCCAAAATAAGTAGAGTAATTAAAAATCAATTAGGGTATACTGAGTATATTTTGGTTATATTGGGGAAAAACCTTCCATTATTCAAAAATATTTTTAAGGGTATGACTTTAAAATTAATATAATAATTATGTAAATATTTATTTCATTTATAATGGTTTGAAATTTTTGAATTTGAAAAAATTATGACATAATAATCATGTATTACAACAGTCTTAGCAATCAAGATGGATGTTATTATGATTTAAAAATATTATGCCGGCGATGTATTTTTGGTAATTGAAAAAAACCATAACTTATCATAATTTCTGTACCTCAAAACTGAAATGTTGGAAGTCACATTTGGTAAATTGTTCAGGAGAGCGGTTTGAAGTTGTAAAACGGTTTCAAATGTATCTCTCCAAGTAAAAACACAATTTATTTCTGATTTATTGGTTTTTGATAAGAATATTTAAGAAAAAATATTTAAAATATGGACTATCAAATAACTATGGGACTTGTTTAACTAATGTTTTTTCTTCTAACTGCCCTAATTGCGCCGTAATTCCTCCCCTGACTTTAGGATAAAAAGTATTGTAGAATATTGAATGAAAAACAATGTATTTATAAAACTTTCTTTAGGCATAAACATTAAATTACGTGCCATTAATTAAAACATGAATAATTTATGAAAATAATAGGTAAATATAAATTTAATGACATATTAATACCAATAAAACAGTAATTGAAAGTAAACAGTATGTGAAAAAAAGCAAAGGAAAATAATGAAATTAACGGCAAAAGAAATGACATAATGGTTAAATATGGTTGGTTATGACAATGAGACTTAATCTGGCGCTAAATCCCTCGCCGCGTCAGAACTAGTTTGTTATAAAAATTGTGGAATTGATTCGGGATCCACTGCTTTAATACCAGTAAACCGTTGAATTTTGTTGAAAGCACGAGTATTATTACTGCACTACTGGTGTTTTAGATCAAACTATTTCAGTAGTGGTATACCGGAGGACTCCAATGTTTTTGATATTAATAGAATCTGACTATATGAACAAAATGACATTCATAACTCAATCAGCGGCCTCCGTGGTGTAGTGGTCAAGAAGCTTGACTCACACATGGAAGGTTCCGGGTTCGATTCCCGATGAGAACACAAAAATTTAATGTGATTTATAATTTAAAAAAATATATATATAATTCATTTGGTGTTCCAATACAGTGCCTTATGTACCGTTGCATGCGGATAGGGGTGTGATGATATTTTTTTACATGGTAAATCCGGTAAATTTAGCTTATAGTTTACGTAAATATATTTTTTTTTTATTTGAAAATTTATTTATAAACCCTTACGGATTATTACATTCATTTTACAAAAGTATTATAAACATTTTTTATTCATACTCTGTTCAAAATAATATTTTTTTCATCTTTTGAAAAGTTTGTCTGAGTCTTGTTTAGTTTTGTCCAAAATTAAAATTAATAAAATTTTAATTCTAAGCCATTTTCAATAAGTCGGAATTACTTTACCAGAACAGTTGCTGTCACTGATGTTCCTCATCACATTATTGTAGCTGTGGACTGTAGAAATCTATTCTTGGGAGATTAGAATTTACATAGGAACACCAAATCTCTTTTTTTTTTTTAAATCTTAAAATAGGGCACACATAAACATATATTTCATTTATATGTTGCTTAACACATATTTCTTAACCTTCTGTTTGAATTTTAATTTTTTTTCTTCTTCATAAATGTTTTTTCCCGTGTAATATTTTTTTACTGCCTTGTATAAAATTTAATGTTGGGACTTCGCCTTTATCGTTCAAATGGCAAGTAAATTTGATTGTCTTTCCTGTTTCAGAATACAAAATAATGGAGAGTGGAATGTTGAACTCCCTTCACAATGAAGAGGAGCAATTTACCATCGGGGGCAGTATTTCGCGGGATACATCTCCTCAGTGGAGTGGAGGCACGGCGTGAGTATCCATTTAATTATTATTAATCATACTGTAAATTGGATCGGCATTCACTTCGTAACACTTCATTATAAATTATTATGAAAATAAAACTTTGTTATTAGTAACAAATTACAACAGGGATGGAGAATACCTTAAATAAGGAAATATGGAAGTCTAGGCAATTACAGGGCTTTATTAGTGTTACACAATTTTTATTCTTTTACAAGAACACTACTACAGTTTCGGGAGAGCACTCCTCCCATCGACGGGTGATTTAAAACTAATATAGTAAACACAGAATATTGTTTACAATGTCATAGAATTTAAACAAAAAATAAACAAATTAATCAGTGAAACTTAGAGCAGGGGGGTTTTTTTCCACTTATCTAAGGTGTTCGTATTTTAAGAAATAAATTCTATTTAACGTCCTTTCCCTCATTGATCATGTTTTCATATCTGTACTTTAGATAACTATCCATTTATGTGCTAACACCTTAGGTAAGTGGAAAAAAACCCCTGCTCTAAGTTTCACTGTTTCAGTGTTTATTTTTTGTTTAAATTCTATGACATTGTGAACAATATTTTGTGTTTTAGTAAACTAGGGGAGCTGTTTATATTAACATATTACAACAGAGATGAAGAACATTTAAGAGAAGGTAATATAGAAGTCCAGGCATCTACAGGGCTTATGACCTGTCAATGGCTGGTTTAAGTGGCCACTTTACACACTGTGTAACATTAACTATATTTGAACATCTATATTCCTTCAATTCTTTCATCTGTTGATGTTTGTGAAGTTAAAGAGCTGAAACCTTTATTTATGCGGGTGAGATTCATCATTGAAGGAATATAGATGTTCAAATATAGGCAGAATGGTGAATGTTACACAGTGTGTAAAGTGGCCACTTAAACCAGCCATTGACAGGTCATAAGCCCTGTAGATGCCTGGACTTCTATATTACCTTCTCTTAAATGTTCTTCATCTCTGTTGTAATATGTTAATATAAACAGCTCCCCAGGGAGTTGAATCCAGTCCTTGTCTACAAAAATTTGGACAAACTCAAAATATTGTTACTAATAACAAAGTTTTATTTTCATAATAATTAATAATTAATTAGATCATTCAGTTTTAGTAAAATAATCTACAAGGATTAAGTACATCTTTTACTAGATTAAACTTGATTTTTTTAAGTGCAACTGGCCTTAAATTGTATATTTCATATCTTTACTAAATTATTATGAAGTGCAACTTGTAAGGAAAACATGTTTAAACATTTTCACATTATAACTTTTTAATTATATGCTGACTGGATAATGAGGAAGTTCAGTGGTTTTTTTCAAATTTTTTATTTGTTAATAGACTGTTAAACTAAGTCAAAATTTTTTTTTTTTAATTTTTACATATCGTATTATCGGCGCTACGATTTTTTAAAGTTTTGTATTTCTGAAATAACTCCGCGTGTGACGTCAGAGGTTCATTTCCGCTTATTCTCATTCAGTTCTTCCTATTGGTCCAGAAGCGACAAGCAGACCGGAAATCTTCCATAGCTCTCAGATCATAGGTTGATTCACATGAACCAGTGACGTCATTTAAAGTAGTGCGTTTTTATCAAAATATTTTTTATTATTTTTTCTGTACATTTTCAAGAAACTTTGCCGTACAATTTAATGCTCTAATTTTTACCCCGCGTAAGAAAACATTTTTTGTATCCTATTTCCCGTAGGGCTGAAGTTCCTCATTCAATTGTAGTGTTTATAAACATTTATTAAACCACAATCATATTCCTATTTGTAAGTTAGTAAAACACATTATTTGTCAGCCCAATTACCTGTTAAATTCACCTTTAGAACTTCAGGTAAAAACCCATTTCCTTGATTCTAAGAAAAACCACTGCCAGGTCTATTGGCCTTTAATTGCCTTAGTAATTAGGGGTTGTTAGTAATGCCAGGACTGTCCCCCCCCCAACTCCCTTAAAGCTTGGTGATAGCTATTTCACTGAATGCTATTTATTTTGGCATCACTGTCAGTTACACTTGTAATGCAAAAGTGAAAGGTTGTTGTACTTTCTATGGTGTTTTTTGTGAATAACTGTTGTGTTTGAACAAAGTGACAATTTTTAATATTAAAGAAAGTATACATTGGTATTTAAATGGATAGTTTTAATTGTACTTTGTGAGTATTTAAAAAATATCATTTTTAATTTAAGGTTAAATTAAAGAAAAGCTTCTTGACATAATTAACATTAACTGTATTTTGAAAATAGAGATGTATGTTTAATATGTGCCTGTGTTTATAAATTTATAAATTTTGTGTTTTTATTTATTATTTTGTTTTGCATTTTTGTTTCTTATTTTGTAAACTAGCCAATCACAAGAGCCAGTCTCTTTTTTGGCAAGTTCAACCTTAAGTGTTCCATTTTTTTACTGAATGTATTGTTTATTTATGCTAATAAAGGTTTTTAATTAAAAAAAAAAAAAAAATTGTTAGAACTTCTTTGGCACAGAGACAATACTCTTACATAGGACAAAACATATATAATACTAGCGGACCCGACAGACGTTGTCCTGCCTTAACGTTAGCTTGCCTGCTATTAGCTTGATAAGTAGGTACCTAGGTATTTGTTTGTGATTAAATTCCAAAAATAAATATTTTTTCAAATATGGCATTCTTTTTGCAAAGGTCAAACTCCGGTCTTCTCACCAACAGAGTGGTGTACTTATGTAGGAATACGATTTTAAAAAATGTGTTGAATTTAATATTATTTTAGTATTACCAAACATCCAGTGAAAAATTAATGGGAAGAAATCACAAGGAATTTAAGAAAAGAATCTGATTGAAATCCACAAAAAGCAAATGTTTACAAACATTCAAAAACAACCTTTTTATATGTACAAAAAACATCTTTCCATTTTATTGTAAATGCATTCTCCACGAATGCAACCCTGGTAGATCGATGAATAAAATATTTATGCTCCTAACTTCTTTTTAACACATTAGATAGGAGATTTTAATATCTACGAACACGCACAGCGCAAAGATCTATATTTATCTGAAAACCGCATGTAAATCGGTTAAACCGTTTAGGAGTTCGGTGACATCACACATACTGAGAAATTATATATATATATATAATGATAATGCCAGAACTGTGAAAGTATTGTAAGAGCCTCAAGCCAAAGAGGTTACTGACTGCTGGTAGATGGCCAACATTCATGTTCTTGTTTGAATTGTTATTGTTTGTAACTAAATTTTAAAGTTCTTTATTATTTAACCACTTTTTTCTGATTATATTGTTTTTTTTATGTACAAGCTGTCAAATGAATATCGGTACTGAGTAAAAAACAATAACCAATCAGTTATTCTTCAAAATTTATTGAATCTCCCTCTAAATAGGCTCTCTCTGAAGCGATACACTTTTTTCCAACGATCAATCCAGTCATCCATGGACTTTTTGTAGGCATATTACAACTTAAATGGTAGTTTCCCTAAGAAATAAATCATACGAGGATTGCTTAAGGGAGCTCGGGTCAAGTTCACTGGAAGAGCGGAGGCAGCGTGGTGACTTGATCTTAACTGAGCAATATAATCTACCCAAGTTGAAATCAATGTTCAATATGAATGAAAACCGCCATCTCAGAGGTCATTCATTGAAACTCAACACTACCTCCTTCTCATCCAACCCCGGGAAGAACTTCCTGACAAACCGAGTTGTGGAGAAATGGAATGGCCTTCTCGAGAAATTGATCGTTGAGTGCTAGTTCAGTGAATGTTAACTAGATGCACACAGCAATGTATAATGTTTAATAACCATGTACAGTTGTACACTTGATATACACGCATCAGCTTAATAGCCGCTAGTGTATTATAATAATAATAATAATAATCATGGATAACTTATATAGCGCCATTTTCGTAATATAATACCTCAAGGGCGCTTTACAAAGTGATTTTATAAAGATATAAATTTAATTTTAACTTTTTAATTTAAGATAAATAATGTACTTTTTCATATTACTTTTCCACCACATGCTAAGAATTTATTCAAATGATTTAGAGAACAAGTGGGTTTTAAGTTTCTTCCGAAATATCACTTCACTCTCACAGTTTCGGATTTCTGCTGGGAGAGCATTCCATGCCGTAGGGCCTGCGACCGCAAATGCACGTTCGCCGAATTTAGTGCGCTGTTTGCGTAGAGGTATAATAACTTTTCCTTTCGACGTAGATGTAGCTGATCTAAGCGTAAGACGTCTGTCAGCTAGTTCATCTGGAATGCAGAGTTCCCTTAGATATTCTGGAGCAGAGTTGTGCAGTGACTTATACATAAGCCAACAGAGTTTGTATTCCACCCTCTGTGGAAAACGTAGCCAGTGCAATTCCCGAAGTAGTGGAGTGATATGACTGAATTTAGAGATTCTAAAAATAAGTCTCGCTGCGGCATTATTAATAATTATTATTTTTTTATTTATTTGATTTAATAGCATAATTATACATTTTTACAATTTAAAAAAATTTCACTTGTTATATTTTTACTAAAACTAAAATCCCACCAAGCCACTTTTTGTAGCTTGTTGGTGAAGATTATATTTATACTGACTTAATAATATTATTTACATTTATAAAAACAATGAATAACATATAAAAATGAACAGCCGGAAATATCAGAATAAACATGTTTATACAAATAATAATATATAAATTTATTTTTTAAATACAAGAAAATACATGAAAAAATAAAATATTTACACCTAAGCTACTATTCATATATAAACTCTTGATCGAGTAGCCACTCTCTTATTTTGCTCTTGTTACAATGTGAGTTAAATTTAAGTTCTTTTGGTAATAAATTAAAAATTCTAGGTACTAAATATTCACTATAATAATAATAATAATAATATTCCGGAATTGCCTCGAGTCCCCCTGCGAATTTTGTTTTATGTCTTCAGTCGAGTCAAAACGAATTCCAAATAGCGGTAATTTAATTTTGGGGAACAGAATAAAGTCACAGGGAGCCAAGTCAGGAGAATACCATGGTGGTTCGATGACATTTGTTGAGTTTTTTTTCAAAAATATATTCACAATGATGGCTTTGTGAGACAGCGCATTGTGGTGCAAAATCCAAGAGTTGTTCTTCCACAAATTTAGCCTTTTTCTGCGGGCGTTCTCTTTCAAATGTCTCATCACGCTCAAATAATATTGTTTATTAACTGTTCGGATTTTTAAGCGCTATTGGTCGATGTTTTCTTCAGTATTTAACTTTGAAGAATATCCGGGGCGAGACGAATCTTTAACTAATTCATGATCCTCTTTGAACACTCTACCACTCAAATGCTCTTGTTCTCGATATAGTAGAGTCACCGTAGGCTTTCTGCAATATTTTCAACGCGTCTGAACCCGATATTTCATTCCCAACACATTTTGTTAAATTTTTTTCTCCACTTTAGTACAACCAATGTATTCGACTGCAGACAATTAACTAAATGACAGATCGCTCTTAAACTAAGCGTCAATATAGAGAACAGTTGTACGAACTAAGTTAAAAAATAATCTTAGTTATCATTTACGTAGACTTATCTAACTTATCTATTTGACAGAATGTATGTATTATGTAATGTGTTCTTGGCTAGTAAAATAATGTATTATTGCCTGTCTTAGAACACACTTATTTACCCTAATCGGACAGTCAAAGTAACTTTATCATCTTCATCATCATCAATCCGCTTTCCGCACCTAATGGTGCATAGGGCACTGCATTGTTACACTAATCACGACGTATCTTGATAATGTTTTGTTACGTGAAGGTAAAATGAACAGTCTTACACTTCAAGTGGCAGTCCAAGGACTGAAATATTCTAAATAGGTGCGAAGGTTTTCGCGGTCACTGTTATCAATACAGTCAAACTCTGTTATAACGATCACGGAAATAGTGAGATCTCGGATGTAACAAGGAAACATTAGTTTACATTTTAGTTCATGGTTTTCTCTGTACAATTATTCGCTGTTATATCGAGCTACTTCTCGGACATACCGAACAAAAATATTGTCAAAAATTACACAAAAAATCTTCAATTGTTAAATACATCATTCTTGACATATTTTTCCCGTTCCATTCTAACATTTTTTTTCAATTTTACGCTTATACGTATACCTATATGAAGTATATTTTACATCAATAAAACACTGGTGGAATAAGGATGCCATTTCCATCCTTATTCTACCACTACGCCTAGGAGTAACTTTGCACAAAGTTTATAAGTAAGTTATTGTATTATTGTTTTTAGAAATCATGGGAAATCGATCACTAATTATGATATTATGTGTTTTACCAATCATAGAGGCAATGTCATTGACACTTTCAACACTTCTTTTATTTTACCATGGTTTTACTTTATTGTTCTGTGTGTCCACCTGCCACCATTTTGCCTCGTCAAGTGTCCTGCCCACTTCCATTTTAATTTTTTCTATACGATCCATGATATCTACGAATCCGGTTCGGCGCCTCATTTCTTCATTTCTTATTCTGTCTCTTAGACATACACCGAGCATCTGTCTTTCCATGGATCGTTGCGTGCATTTTAGTTTCTGACCACTTTTCTGTGTCACATACGTGGTTTTTAGTCCGTATGTCGTCACCGGCGTTCGTCAGCGCCTGTTCCTTATGTTAAAGGTGGCTGAATCAAAACTCGCCAACACGTCTGGTAAGCGTGGTGTTTCAACGCCAAAAACCTCTCAACCAATCATTAACACATTAAAAAATATATATTTTTAAATGCGACTTACAACAGTTCTGCATCCACTCAACGTTATGTCGATTGGAGGCGAATGTCAGTAGTTTTTTAAATTTTTTATTTGTAATAGTAGACTTTTAAGCCAAAAAAAAAATTTTATATTCATCTATTTTATTTTTTTAAATTTTTATTTAATGCACAAAATACACAATTTTACATAGACACAATTATATGTTTTTTATGTCCCGACTTGTTAGAAAATTCCGTGTTAAGTCGGGACTCTTCGATATATAAATCAAAAATATTTATTGACATATGAAAACAATATACAGGTAATCAAAAAAAATATGCAAAATAATCAAAACAATATACAAAATATACAAAATAATAATAGAAAAATAAAAATAATAAAAATTTATAATACATGTCAAAAATGGAATCAAAAGTTATAAAATAATACGTATGACAGTGATGACATACACATATACGATATACGTATATGGATAATAATGAAAGCAGCAGCGATGTTATGCATTTATTCCCAAAGCAATCTCATACAGTGGTCTCTACCCCTCGATACAATCCAGTTATGGATCTTCATCTAAAATATAGACGTTGTTTTGGAGAACTTACTATTGTGTTATCAGCGCTGTGATTTTTTTAAGTTTCGTAATTTTGAAATTACTTTGCCTGTGACGGCGCAAGTACTAGTCGGTGTGTTCTGCCGATCGGTGAGTTGGCTTTCCGAAAGCTGGAAATCCATCACAACACTCTATTGGTTGGTTCTTTTGAACTTGTGATGTAGTTCAAAGTAGTTCGTTTTTATTAATTAAAAAAAAAAAAAACCTGTTTTTTAATATATTATATATACTATTATTTTACTGCCCTTGTTGGTTTTTGCTACATAGTTTTCTGTTCTTTTTGTTCAGTTTTTTGTATTTATGTTTCTTCATATAACTGTTGTAATTGGCTTAGGCCATATAATAAATATGTTTTCAATGTATTGTTTGATTTGGTGTTTATTTTGTAGAACTCCATATTTAAACTTATAATAAAAGAAATCAAACACTGATTAGAGTCTACTGAACACTTTATTTTATTTTTACAAATATAAAAACAAAAATTTCGTTACAATTGTTTCGCCTTGTTAGGGGATTTTCAAACGAATGTGAAGATTAGATGGATTGAATTTCCTTATATAGTTATATAATTCAAGGTACTTAACTAGAAAATAAAAATAATCTTATGAACTATAGCAAGTACATTAAATCATAATTTAGGGAAAAAACAATGTTTAAGGGGAAGGCTAAGTGTTTAATAGGTAATGGGGAATTTAGGTATTTATATTTGAATTTCGGAAAAAATATAACAAAGTAAGTATTTATTGTGAGATAATTAATGAAGCTTTATAGTTTTATAACTTAAGATAATTAACATATTACAACAGAGATGAAGAACATTTAAGAGAAGGTAATATAGAAGTCCAGGCATCTACAGGGCTTATGACCTGTCAATGGCTGGTTTAAGTGGCCACTTTACACACTGTGTAACATTCACCATTCTGCCTATATTTGAACATCTATATTCCTTCAATTCTTTCATCTGTTGATGTTTGTGAAGTTAAAGAGCTGAAACCTTTATTTATGCGGGTGAGATTCATCTAATTGAATTATTTCACCTACATACTAGGCAACGCCTGAAAATGTTATTTTTTCAATTTCTATACTTCTTCATGGACCAGGTAATTTATCAACAATATTTTGAGTTTGTCCAAATTTTTGTAGACAAGGACTGGATTATATTATATATTCTATATTACCTTTTCTTAAATGTTCTTCATCTCTGTTTTAATATGTTAATATAAACAGCTCCCCAGGGAGTTGAATCCAGTCCTTGTCTACAAAAATTTAGACAAACTCAAAATATTGTTAAGATAATTGTTGTAGAAAATATATCAATAATACTATAATAGGTTGCTGTTCTTTTTAATTTTAAATTATATAATATTTTAAAGTGTTCAGTAGACTCAAATCAGTGTTTGATTTATTATATTATATGTTTTCAATGCTTTATTTTTTACCATGCGTGAAAAAACTTTTTTTATGTCTGATTTTCCGTAGCACTGACCATCCTCTTTATGGTAATTAATGGAAAATTGTAACATTTCAGCGGTCACGGTAGTCACCTATCTCCACAATCCGAGGAAGGTGGAGGGGAAGACTTCGACAGAACCTTAAGCGACTGGAGGAGACATCTCGCCTCATTGCCAGTGAGTTGGAAACCGTGCAAAACATTTATTCAAGTCGCCCAGTTATTATTTCGATAATGGTTTGTTAAACACTCTTTTCAGATGTCCGATTCCGAGGACTATATCAAAAGCGACGTCTTGAACGACTCTCCGTCGCCTTGTAAAGCTGACAAATTCTCGTTTAGTCCCGATAGCTTAAGCGCACACTCGAATGCAGACCGCCTTTCCATAAAGCCGGAGAATATTATCAACATCAACGCCATCCACTCGGGTACAGTTAGAGGGGATAACAGAATGATGGACAACGACAATACGTCGGGATCTGGGAACTTCTACGCGACTATCGACAGTGTGATCTACGAACTAGATACGGATCCGAATGAAAAGTACACCGAACTCGACCACGACTACGTGTCCAACACGATACAAGTTATTTCCGTCAACCCGAATAATACGGATCTTTCCGACACTTCTTCCGAAGGTTCGAGTCGATGCAGTTCTCCTGGAAATGAATATTCCAGCGAGTACGAATGCCAAGATGTCCATACGGCTGATCAAGAAATAGAATATTGCATTCAACCAGAAGACACTGTCGAATTGGAACAAGAAACTGTTCCTATAGAAAGCATACTGAATAATACATTTACCGAGGATATGGTTCACGAACGGAGCGACGTGAAAGATACATCGGAAGAAGTAATACAAATCAATAGTATCAAGGACTGTATAGGTTATAAAGATTCACCGTCCGCATTACTAAGTTGCAATGTTACGCCAGAATCAAATTTATCCAAACGTCAAAAGTTAAAGTCCGTTTCCTTGCCTCAGTCGCCATCCCACGGTGTCGAAATACCCGGCTTGGACTTCCAAACCAGTATGACATTTGAGGACCTTAAGATGATCGACTTTGACAGAATGTTCAGTATCAGTCCGAGTAAAGCGTTCAATAAACACTTTGACATGCCGGACGTTTTTGACGATAATGTTCAAAGCTTCTCCGAGATAGTATCCTTCGATCCTATCGTCGACTTAAAACCAAAGAGAGATTCCGATGTGTCGACCAAAACGCTTCAATTCAACGATAGCAAAACGGCTCAAGACATCAATGGTATTATCGAAAAAAATAGTATGATTGAAAAGGTTATGAACTCCTCGGATTTGTTATTCAACCCGAAGATGGAAGATTGCGACCTCGTCGAGGACTTGAATAACTTTGACCTTCCGAGCTTTATCATGGGAGAATCCAACTTAGACCCGGCTGGCTTTCTCAAAGAAAACTTTATTTCTAGTCCAATTGTTCCAAAAAAAGAGTACGTGTCTGTAGATATAAAAAACGATTTTGTCGAAAGCATCGAGACATTTGAAAACGACTTGAGTAGACTGCCAAATGTGATGTCTACGCCGAAACAGAAAAGTAAACCTTCGATTTATTCCCAAATAAGAATACTCAGTCCGAAAGAAACTCCCTTCGACAGCCCTGATGTTGATAATTCAAAAATAACTCTGAAAAATTGTCCTCCTGGTAAATATCCACCCGAGCCTGTGATACTGCAGATACCCAAATCAGAATGCTTTAAAACTCCCTGCAAAGACGACTCCGAAGATTACATCGACGTGGAAACAGTCAGCGACGGTGAAAACTTTCCTGTTTTAGCTGCCAATAATCTGAATTCTCTCTTGGAACAATTTGAAGCCACGGAAAATATTTCTAAGCAGATAAACAGCCTCGCTGAAGCTAAAATGAAAGTGGAAGCCGAAAGTTTCGAGGAAGCTGAAGTTAGGTGGAGCGTCAAGAAAGAGGAAAAAACATTTTCTAATGGATGGTCACTGCCCGGTAAAGTTCTTCACAGCAAGAAGTTCGGTGTCCTCAGGACCCCAGAACGAAAGCACTACGGCATCAATTCAGAAATTTCTTCGATTGTGAGTAATGTATTCATTTTTTATTACAATTAAAGTACAAAATAAACTCGCTTACTACTACACCTCTCATTGGAATTTATCGAATTGATGTCTAATATTTTCTTTTTGTATTCTAGGTTTCTCCCTGTTTGACAAAGTCCGTTCTGAACTCGAGCACAGAATCTGTCCAGTTGGATCACGACTATTGCTCTCCGGTCAGGCACACTAAACACTCCAGGACCGTCTCGGAGAGTACAGACTGTGACTCCGAAACAAAGCGACGTGACTCTTCCTTCATCAGCCCGCAAGCCACGAGCATTGCTTCCTTCTACAAGAAGATCAACAGCTGTAACAGGAAACTAGGACTCGGGAAAGGGAAGAATATCGCCATGTGCATGGAGCAGAGAACCGACGAATTTAGAGAGAGTAATATCCACTCTATTAAGAAGTCTTCCGGCGAATCTCTTCTAAAGGTTAACGAGGTTTCTCCCAGTGGCGTCCGGTCCGATTTGTCAGACAGTGATTGTTCCATGAGTGACCACTCCTATTCTAAAACGGACAGTTTTATCAAAAGTGAAAGTTTTGCTCCAGTGAATAAAATCAAGATTTCAAACCTTACCAAATGTGTTCAAATTCCCAGAAAGGTGGAGGTTACGGAAACTGTAGTTGACATTTCTTGTGAAAAAGATATAAAAAAAACCGTAATTGTCAAACTTCAAGCAGAAATAGACAATCCATCCAAAGTGCATAAATTGATTTCTAAAAACCCAAAAGTAAATAAAAACAGCCTTCTGCTTACGAATTTCAAAAACATTAGCGATGTCGTGAAACAGTCACCTAGAAGTGTTCTCCACATAGATCATGAAAAATCACTCCTTAAACCGAAGCAAAGTCTCTTAAAGCCTATTGTGAAAAATGACGTAAAAAAGGTTTCTCTATTGAAATCCAATTATGTCAAAAACCATGTACCTGCAATAGTCAAGGAACCGTTAGTTGAAGTCGTAAATGCGATTGAACCAGTCTCTGCTAGTAATAATGAACCATTACTAATTGTTACCCCTCCAAAGACCGAGGATGTTTTAGCTGTAGAAGTTGTGTCTCCTGCAGAAAATTACATCGAGGTCATCAAACCCATCGAAGCCAAACAGCCCATGAAACGCAAACTCAATCTAGAAGAATACAAGAAAAGAAGAGAAGGAACCACCAGGAGTTGCGAAACTTCCAGAACCAGTAGCCCTATCGCAGCTGTATTGGATAATTGGGCCTTTTCCTCACCTAACAGCCCGGCTCCATCACCAAACCTCGATTCTTCGACCACGAAAAATACACCTTCCAGCGAACACACTCCTTCACTTACAGAAATGCTTTATAATGTACTGTCGAACCCGGTCCACGGTGTACTCGAAGCTTCCCCAGAAAAAGTAGAGATCAAAAAAGATGTCCCCGTTGAACCTGAATCCAAACTATACGATCCTATTGCCGAAGCTTCCAAGAAAGCGATACAACTCAAAAAGCTCGCCGCAAAACGGTGTAACGAAGACAAAATCATTCAGAAAAAGATTCCGAAGTTAGAGAATCTTGTTATCCTTCCTATAGTGACCGAAAATGGAAAAGTTCTTCCAATGACTAAAAGTATTGATAAAGATGTTGAAGTTTCTGTGGGAGTTCCCACTGTTGCGCCAGTCCGAAGAAAAAATAGCGAATACGAGGAGATCGTCATGGTTAGTGTCGGCGTCAATACAAATCCAGTAATCTTCCAAGATCCCGAACATTATCCCAAAGTTGATGAGGTATCCCCCACTGACGATGCAGCCAAAAATGGAATCCAGTTTACGATTAAAAAGAAGTCAAATGCTCTCATGCAAAAAAATGTTTTTGATTCTATCTCGGTCTCGACAGTTGTACCAGTGAAAGTTACTGATCAATCAAACTCTCTTAGTACCAATATCGCTCCTCTTCCTGCCCAACTCGCAAATGGAAAAGAAAAGGCGGTTCGAGAATCTAGTAAAACGTGGCCCAGATCAGAAGTGAATAAATCCAATATTGTCTCTGCCGAAGTTCTATCCAACTTAAATGCCACTCTGCAGAAAGTCGAGCAAAGAAAGGATATTAGGATTACCAGTAATTCTCTATTAGCGAGTATTCAGAAAGTCGTCCGAAAGAAAAATTCAGCCAATAGATCTCCAGATTTAGGTAAAGAATCCTCGCACCACAGTTCTGAACGTGCTAAGCACTCTGACAGGGACAAACAAGATTACAACCGTCGTTCTGACAATGCCAAAAAATCAAACGAGAAGAGTCGTCATGTTGGAAATGTGGATCAAGTAAACAATTCCAATTCAACTAAAGGGAATATTAAGCAACCGATGTCGAATAGTTCATCCGACTTATCCAAATCTCAAAAACCAATTTCAAAATCACCTTTGTTACAGTTTTCAAAATCTCCACTGTCGATAAATACCTCTCCCTTGGCGCTGACAACTTCCCCTCTAATATCTCCCTCTGTGGCGAAATCTCCTCTAGTTTCTTCCAAGTCTCCGTCATTGTCCTCGATCTCTCCCGCCCTGTCAGATTCGGCGAAAGAAACAGACGTAACGTTAACGCAATCCGCTCCTCACAATGCTGAACAAGCACCGACTATCGATCACGGAGAAGACAAAGTCATAATGCACTTAAGGAAAGATCGTACTAGGCCAGAGATGTCTTCACTTTCCGTGCAAACTGATGGAAACTTAATTATACAAGATATTGTAGATGAAACTCCTCTGTGTATTAATGCCGTTCCCGATGAAATTACCCCCGATGCTGAACATGAAATAGATAAACCCGCAGTAGTTGAAATGGATGTAACACTTTGTATGGAAGATGGCGAAATTGACTGTAAAGCAGATGAACATAACGAGATTAACGAACTAACGCAAAATGAAAACGGGACAAATAGGGATAAAGCAGAAAGGACTTACCGTAAGCATAAGGAAAGCATATCATCCGAAGCTAGTAATGATCACGAAATATCCAAACCGAGAGATACGCGCGGAAGAGGCTACTCGACTTCATCTAGACGTACGAATTCCATCGACCGTCACAGAAACTCGTACAGTCCAGTCAGAGGAAGGTATCGCTCTCGAAGCCCTCGGCGCTGGAACAATAAGAACAGAAACTACAGATCCAACTATCGAAACAGAGACAATCGCTACAGCAGAAGATCTCGTAGCATATCCAGAGATAAACGAAGACGTTACAACTCGCGAGACAGGAATTCCCGGGCTTATTCTTCCAACCGTCAGGACAGAAGACTGTCACGTTCTAGTGGCTACAATCGGGACAACCGGAGTGTAAGATCCGTGCCATCGACTTCCAAGCGAAGAAGGATTTCTTCCCGGTCTCGATCGCCGAATGCCAAATGTAAGGCCAGAGATAGTTCCGACAGGCGCTCTTCGTCCAAGCGATCGATATCACGTTCGGAAGAGAATCACCCCGCCGTTAGGAAAGACAGTTTAAAGAATGTGGAATCAACTAATTCTACCGTTTCTAACGGAGTGAATGGAACTAGGAGAAGGAAATCAACAGAACGATCCACGAGAAGTCATTCTCAAAGTTCTTCAAGTTCGAATGATTCTCGATCGAGTAGCAGCTCTTCATCATCATGTTCTTCGTCTTCATCAGGGTAATATATTTACTATCCATTGAATTTCGAATTAATCATTTCTTTATTGAGCAGTTTATAGAAATTCTTAACTTAATCTTAATGGATAAAATATTTGCTAAACTCTATTTTACAGATTTTTTAAGAAGCTCTTCATTCTTAAAGATTTTATTCCCAGCTCACTATAACATGCCTGTTTGCATAAAACCATTTACAAATATGTACACCTTTTCTGTTTATTTAATGAGTGTGTGCATCTGGCGTGGCCAGAAAGACATTTAGAATTAACAATGGACCAACCAAAATATTCATTTTTTGATAAACTTTACTGTTTCTGTAGGTGTTGTATATCATATTCCCACTATGATAAGCATCATTAATAAGTTCATTGATATTGCCTTAAAATTCAATAATGTGTTGAATTCTAGGTCTTCATATAACTCGGATTCTTCGGTCTTCCATTCAGCTCATGAAACCAAGTCTGTGAAGAGCTGTCGCTTCGAGAACTCTGAATCCGGCTCACTTCGACCACCACTGATAAGGTATACCTAATGTTTACGTTGAATTTTATGTTGAAGTTATTTGATACATTGTAATATGAGGTAATATCATTATCAAGTACGCCAGCAGTTTTAAGCTGATGCGTATTTTTTTTACATCGAATGCATTTGGTTTCAAATTGATAAAAATATATGCAAATAAAATATGTGCGTACGCCCTCGGGATCGTAGAACAACGACGGATGTGCGAAAAATGAGACATTGACTGGTGGGTAAATGAATTCCCACGCGGACGCGAGGCGAGAAATAGTGATATTATTTAACATATTACAACAGAGATGAAGAACATTTAAGAAAAGGTAATATAGAAGTCTAGGCATCTACAGGGCTTACGACCTGTCAATGGCTGGTTTAAGTGGCCACTTTACACACTGTGTAACATTCACCATTCTGCCTATATTTGAACATCTATATTGAACGACGAAGTTGCTGCAGACTCATTTCAACCCCAATGCACATCGAGTTATCAGATTGTTCAATGGGCAATTATCATGGATTTTTTTTATTAGCTAATAAATTAATCTGAAAAATCACAAACTGATCGGTACTATTCTTATTAAAATCTGTTGAGAAATAAGGGAGATGTAAAATATTGAATTCTAGTCATTTGAATGGTTCCAAAAACAAACAATTCGCGACGTCATCAAGTATGACGTCTTCGGATGTTTTGTGACGTCATCAGATTGTTTTCATCAATGTCTATGGATTTTATAGAGTATTGTAAATAGCTTCCCTTTTCTATGTGTCGTTTGTTTACATTTTCGGCGTCCTGTCACTTATCAAACGCTACGAGTTGTGATTTATAATTTTCATGATAAATTGATAATTCAATTTATCATTATCATAATAAATTAATATTTAGAAGAGGTTGAAAACCATAAAATAATAAAAGAAATTCGAGATGTAAGATGTAATCCGTTTTCACTTTCATCTGTCAGTGCCTGGGACTGGAGTGTGGAGTGGATAAGGGGGGGGGGCTTAAGATAATATGCACAGACAACTCTCCTTATATTTCTATCTGTGGCCTGTGGCATTACCAACATTAAAATGAATGCATTACTCGTGAACTTCTGTGACAAAATTTAATACCAACTTGAGAAACAATCGTTTTCGAAAGACCTTATTTTCGAAATGAAAATAATGAATGAAAATATTCATTACAAGGGTTTATATAAACACTAAGAGAATCCTTAAAAAATCTTTTATTTGTATAGTAGGTTAAATCCGATATTCCTCCCGAGTGACAATACCCTATTAGATGGTGAAATGGATGATGATCGAGTTATTAATGTTTGATTTATTATTTTAATAGGAAAGCCGAACCAATAGAGGAGCGGAGGGTCGTGTTTATCGGGAGATTGGAGCAGGACATCACCAAGGAAGATTTAAGGAGGAAGTTTGTAAAGTACGGACATGTTGTAGAAGTTACTTTACACAGGAAGGACGATGGGTAAGATCACCGCACTTAAATTTATATAAGTAAATAGTATTCGCATTATCGATCCAAAGAAGAGAAAAACTCTCGTGCCCGGGAAGGGCCTTACACTCGATTAGGGAATAAATTTCAGCTTATTTATTCCCCAAAGTGTAACTCATGCCCAGCCTCTATTTGTAAAACACGTAAAATATCATTACTAGACAAATATGGTGTTTTATGTAATAATATTTTTTTTAAATTAATTCATTAATAATCTAATCACCCAATGAGGGAGTTCAGTGCTGGACATAAAAAAATATTTTTAAATGCGGTAAAAATTAGACCATTTAATTGTATGGCGAAGTTTCTCAAAAATGTATGAAAAAAAATAAAAAAAGGTTTAATATAAATGATCTACTTTGAATGACGTCACAAGTTCTTCCAAATCGAACGATGATAGTGTCGCGATATATTTTAAGTTAACGGGAATCTAATTTACCATCCGCAGAAACATTTGTGACATCACATGCGGAGTAATTTCAAAATGACAAAACTTTAATAAATCATATCGCAGATAATACGATACTTAAAAATATTTAGAAATTTGTTTTGGCTAGTTTGATGGTCTATTAACAAATATCTTATTTTATTAGTCACTGAACTCCATCATTGAAAATAATCACACTTTTGATCATAACAATTGAATAAATATCTAATATATTTGTAACAGAGGTCGTAAGTTAGATAATTATTATGAAATATTAGAATTACAAAAAGCGGTCAATAACCTTCCTATAATGAACCACCAAATTAAAGATTTAAATAACAGTCCTTTACTTAAAATATTTGATAATCCAATCCGATACTTACTACCCTTTATTACTTTTCTGAGAATTTGTAGCCTGGACGTAACACATTGAACACATGTCGTCAGATTGTTGTTTGGTAAGATTTAAAATATTCAGTGTTTGCTTATTTTTAAGCCTCGACTAAGGAACAGTCATGTTCTGAAACAGGTCAACATATTGAATTTATTTTAGTGATTTTCACAAAGTAAATGCATAGTTATACTTCAAATATTAATTTTATTTATTGTGTTGTGAACTTTACTTTAAATGATTTATTATCATTGTTATAAATTTGGATTGGGTTTTGATTGGTGTTCAATCCATTGCAGTACTCGATACGGTTTCGTGACATTCTCTAAGGCAGAACAATCATATAAAGTCGTGGAGAGAGCCAATTCCGATCCTGATCTCAACCCCTACGATGTCTCCTTCGGGGGTAGAAGAGCTTTCTGTCGACACCTCTACGCAGACCTCGGTTTGTAGCCTTTTTAACCAACAAAATTCAAACACACTATTAAATGGTTAGGTATTTACACCTGTTACACTTATTTTGTTTTTATTTGGTATGATAACAGACATTTTATGAATAAATAAGCAAAATTAATGTTTAAAAGAAGAGCATTGCAAGAAGGTTGAGGATGAGGAGCCGAAGTAGAGGAGAGGAAGAGAGGGAGTCTTACAACTGAATTCAGAATTCACCTTTTCTAAATGACATGACTAGTAAAATGTACATAAAAGTATTATATTTAAAGTATTTCAAAAGTTTTTTTTTTGTAAAATTTTGTGTTAAAAATTCCCAGAGTCCTTAAAATATAGCTTAATTAAAATGACGGCTGCCAAACTAATGTAACTAGTAATGGGAAAATACTGATCACTGATCATGTACTGATCAAATCAATTTTATCAGTTTTTTCATACAAACGTGAACTCTGTTTCCGGAAATTGATATAAAAACGCAAAACAAGCCTATTATAGTGTGTTTAAGACAATTATTTACTAAAAAATAAGACATTAAATACTTTTTTCCATGAACTTAACAAATGAATTCTTTTTTTATTCGATCGATTTACATTGATCAATTGGTCCATCTCTAACATTTTTGCAAAATGACGTAACATTGTAAGAACGTCGTTAATAATTAGGCTTATTTTAGTTTTTTTTTGTTTTAAAGCAGATTGTATATATTTATGTTGATTTATATGTCGAGCATTGTATTAAAAAAATAAATTAACACACCAGATATTAATGATTTTTTGTGTGTCAATATAAATCACTCCTTAGATGTCACTACAAAGTTATGTCTTCACTTTTGCTGACAACTGTTATTCTAATCAAGATATATTTTAAAAACTATAAGTATGTTAAATTTGGATAAAAGTTATACATCAAATTCATACGAGGAGTATTTCATTGTGACCGGTAGGACAATTGATTGAAGAATTGACCAACTTCGGCTTGTAACAGAGAAATATAACATATTATGAATACCGAAAAAAATATCTGGAATGGATTTTGAAAAATTAATTGTATGTTCAAAATCAATGTGGAGAAATGTTTTCTTATAAATTTTTTTTAATGAAATTATTGAAAAATACGCCTCTACAAAAATGCGACATGTTTGGCCTTGACAATTGTAATGTCCAGATTCGCGGCTATGTTCTGTTTAAATTTAAACGGTCAAAAACAATCTTCAAAATTTGACCGAATCGTGATGTTAGGCAGGTGGCCAGTGCAATGAACCATTTTTGCGGAATTATAAATTTACAAATATTTTTTATGCTACTAATTAATACAAATTTTATTTATTTTTTACTCAACAGTATTTCATAGACCTTCATTAATTTAAAATTGTCAAAAAAACGTGGTATTTCCTTACTATGTCATCAGAATTCATGCAATAGTTTTTTTTTTTTTTTTAAAGTGAGAAAAATAATCATATTATTGTACTGTTTTCTTTTTATTATTTGAATGAATGTGACAGGTGGTATACTGGAAAATCTACCTTTGTGCATTTGAAGACTAATTTATGCCAAACTTTTCAATATTTGTGATAAATAAATTTGTGTTATAAAGCACGTATTAAATAAAGTATAACAGTTATAGAAATAAACAAAATTGTGACTGGTGAGACAGAGCTTTGTGACTGGTGGGATTTCTTAATAGTAAATATGTATAGAGTTACAGTTTCAATAGACAAAGAGTTCATTAGTTATTATTTAGAAGAACATTTTTATACAGATTTATTTAAAAAAAAAGTAATTTAGCTATGTTATTATGAAACTAAGGGTGATACATAGAAATTCAAAATTTATGGCATTTTCCCACTTTTCATGGAATGCTCCACAAGTGATAAACTAAAATACTTTCATGTGAAACACATATGCCCAAGAGCAACAGAGCATAGATTAAAAGAACATTGAATAGCTTCACATAGGTTAAATAATATTTCAAACTACCCATTCCATTGAAATGAATTTATGAATCAAAAGATGTAAAAATTTGCGTCATTTGATACATTTTCTATAAAGGTTTAAAATAGGCATATTTTTAATGACCTAAAGATGATATGTTTCATGCCCTATGGGACAAATAGCACGTAATACATTACTAAGCCATACTTATACGCAATGTTTGTCAGAAGCGTACTCGGCAGGCATGACGTGTGATGTCAAAATCATGTGTTGCCAACTGCTAGTCGATTTGGATGTGCTCATTTTTAAACCCAAAAATTATAAATGAAAACTTGTTCTTTATAAATTTATATTATATATATATTATATCATAAGTCAATTGTAAAAACTTTCTTTATATATTTAATATATTTTTCAAGGAGAAAGTTCCATGTTGCGAGACATTCGTATTTCCATAGTTATTTATTTATCGTTTACAGACGATCTAGAGACATTGGAAGACATAGACTACTACGGCGGTGTGGTTAGGAGATCACCTCTTCACCCGAGAACCGAAAACAGCTTCGACAGTCTCCTGGAACAGATGAGGCTAGCCGTGGAAGCCAAGCGAGCTCGCCAAAGAGAATGTTCAAAAGTGTGATACGGTAATAAAGCAAAATTATTTTGCTCTAGCATATTGTTTATATTTTGTAACAAATGTAGCAACTTTCAATAAATTGTGTAAAATTCAGTCAATTGTGGCAATATTAAAAAATTTAATAATCCCGATTTTAATCGATGTTCCATTAGAATCGCTAAAATGATGAACAATTGTGAGAATTTTTTAGCGCATTGGATCACTGACAAGTGCGGCCATTATGATTGAGCAATAAGAGGCACAATGAGGAACTTCAGCCCTATGGGAAATTGTATGCTAAAAATGTTTTCTTGCGCGTTGGAAAAATTACAGTATTAAATTGTACCCCAAAGTTCCTTGAAAATGTATGAAAAAAATCATAAAAAATATTTTAATAAATACGCAGTACTTTGAACGACATCACTGGTTCATATGAACCCACCAATGATTTGAGAGTTGTGAAGGATATTCGGTTTGCTTACCGTAAACGCACCAATCAGGAGAATTGACAGAGAAGAACCTCTGGCATCACGCGCGGCGTAATTTCAGAAATACAAAACTTTAAAAAATCATTCAAATCAGTCATGGAAACATAGTTTAATAGTCTTATTAACAAATAAAAAAAAACATTTTATTTTTGCAATATCACAAGAAATCGAACCCGGAACCATATTGGTACAATGAAATAGCAAATATTTACCTGTGACGATTTTAGTTTTTGAGAAACAAATGCGTTTTCACTTAATTGTAATGTACACATATTTTCTTTTCAGTTTGAACCGAAAGCCGCTCTAGCAAGAATCAGAGAACTGTGCACCCACTACCTCTTGACTATCCGCGGGAGAATTATTTAAAACTATTATCAGTCATTAGAATTAATCTTTTGTCTGAAACCTTATTGTGATATGATTGTTGATTGTTTTTAAAGATTCAAATGTTTTAAAAAAATATATGGAAAAAAATGTACCCAGTTTTTTTCATATCCTTATAACTATTTACATTTAAGAGTAACTATTTTAGTTTAGATTCTAATTCACTAGATTTAATTAATTATTTACATCGCTCGAATGTAACGAACATCATGTATATGATTTTTCTTTTTATTTTATTTATTTGAAACGTGACATAATTTTTTATATTCACGATTTGTATATAAACAAAGCAATAATATGAAATTCTAAGCAATTGTTTTCGATGTAACTTGCTTTTGCATATTTTCTATGTGCTATGTACATAAAGATTAAAAGCTTAAGTTATATAATATTATCGTATAAATTTACGCATTATTATTTCACTGAAATTTCAATAGTTATGATTGCTGTCCGAATAACTAATTATTATATTGATCTTTTAGTTCATTATTAAGACTCGAGGGGTAAATAATATGCAGTTTTATGTCAAATTTATTGTAAAATGTCATAAAAAATTATAATGCCAAAAACTTGTACAGAATAGGGTCATTTCACATTTCTAAATAAGCGAAAAATTACGATGATAATGCTATTATTTTTTCCGTTCAAAATCGGATACATTTTCTGCAATCTTTTAAAATGCGCATATTTTTAATCATGGGATAAATGTATTTGTTACTGGGCCGTACTTGTATCAATGTTTGCTAGTTGGTCAGACATAAGTTATGTGACGCCAACTGCGAGCCGTTTTGTATGTGCTCATTTTAAAACCCGATAATTATAAATGGAAACATTTTTTGTACATTGAAAGTTATAACATTAAAATCGTAAAAGTCCGCTTTAAAAATTTAAATATATTTTCGACTTTGTTATCGATCTGTGAAAATACCCTATATAAATGGTGATATTGCTTGGGCCATTTAAAAAATATTCCCAAATGTTCTATGAACAAAGTAGAGATTTTTCCGATGAACATTATCACCTAATACATCTGTTGATAAACTTCTAGCACAAATCAACAGTATTAGATTTTAGGTGATCATTCAAATATGTACTTTTTATCATTATCTCTTACATAACATGTTCTTTGGAGATGTATTACTATAGAATTAGACAATCCATATGTTGTGATTGTGCGATTGAACATAATTGGTGTAATTAAAGATGTATAGATGTTTTAATGCCGTGAAATATAATTCTAACATTAAAAATGAAATAAATAATATTTTAGTAGTGTTGTGGTCCCATGCTAGTTTTGCGACAACTTGATAACCATTTTCTAATGCGCTTTTTTTTACAATTAATTACGAGTACTAAATAAAAATATTTGGGTAAATCTCGAGAATTAAAGTAAATAAATATGTGAATTGTTAGAATGGGCACTGTTGATTGAACAAACAAAAATTCTTTCTAAAATGAACCTTTCCGAAACTTCTAGATGTAGGTTCTGCAGTGCAAATGAGGAAACACCTATACACATTCTATGTGAATGTGACGCTTTACATTATAAAAGGAGCCTCATCCTCGGGGACCACTGATTAAACCTGAGGATGATAATCCAGGGAGAAAATACAGATATGTTTGTATGAAGAAAAGTCAGACTGCGTTTCCTCTTAAAGATGATTTTTTTTTAAATCTTGTCAGCATCAATTTTTAAATTTGTTTTATCACATTAAAACATCTGTCACACCTTTAATACATTGTTTTCATGTAATTTTTTGCAAGATTTCTTTTTGTTGTATGTGAGTTTTTCCTAATATTAAGCATTGTATTAAGTTAAGTCTAAATAGCATCCTATTATGCTGTAGGTTAGTTTTTGTGATCTAAGTGTACATTTGTATGTATGTATGATGAATAACTTATACTTTAATATTTCAATATTGTTTTCTCGTAAGAAAACTGGTGCTTAAAATATATAGAAAAGAATTATTTTTAGAAAGAGAAATTTTACCTTAATTTTTGAAGGTGTTACCAAAATGCTCTTGGTATCATTTTATTCAGTACTCAGTTTAATGAATTTTCTAAATTTTTTTTTAAATCAATAATTTTGAAACATATTTCGATAATGGTTGAGAAAGCTATGTACCTTATTACTTTAAACACTGTGTAACATCCACCATTCTGCTCATATTTAATAATATCGGCATTTGGATGAATTGTTCTCAACCCGAGTACGTACGGCTCGTTGTATTGCTGCAATCCGTAGCTAAGTTCATAGTCAATTATCATAAAAAAGTTTTTCACCGTATGGGCGCGACTATTAGGTTATTACTCTAAGGATAAAACTATTGACATTATTAAATTCCTTATGATTTCGACCCATTTATTTCTTTTCACTGGATTTTGGGGAATGCAAAAATAATATTAACTCCCGTTTATTATATTTTAAAAACACATTTCTATCAGTGTACCCCTGTAACTAGGAAAAGCTTCGCAATCACGCTGCCAGGCGCAGTTTGACGTTTACAAAATTTAATATTTGTAATGGAATATTAAATTTTTTAAGCTTGGTTGATCACTCATGAACAAATATTTGCCGATGAAAAGTTACACAATCCTTTTTACAAAGTATATCTGAAAGGTTTTTACACACTTTCACGACACAAGCAAGCATTTTGGTTTCGATTCCAATCGTCACGCCCGGCTGGAGGTCGAAGAATGACTAAATACGTGTTGGGCATGAGCGTTCGGGGATGAGTTAAGTGTCATCATTTTTGAGGGCTCAGGGCATGTCTTTGTGTATTATTATGTCAATGGATTAAACCCTCTAAATGCGTTAGTGCGTATTTTAAGAAAAATCAATTGGAATGTTTGACTCGTCAAAAGTCTTTTCCGGTCTTAAAGTGTCGTATTGGCAATATTGTTTTGTCTCGGGACTACCACTATCCGAGCGTAAACGGCAATTTGTAGGATGGAAATTTTTTCTGAGACATTGTAATAGACGGGCAGGCTATCTCCGCCGAACAATGATCACCCCCATTGTGATCGCTCACGGACAGGACCTTACGACAGTAGCGATTTGCTCGACGCATGCGCGTCGCTCCCCCGTATTTCATCTGCTGAAAATGGAGGCAGAAAAAAATCCTTTTTATTATTTACATAGTTTGTTCTTTAAAAATTTCAATACATCTTGGTATGAAATAAATCATGTTTTTCGTGAACTCGCTCATAATAAGCGCTATTGTGTACTCAATTTTCGTATTGCCCCAGCGTTCTGTCCTGCGCACTCGAAGTGGTCTTATGAGCTGAGACAAGACAATATTGTCATATCTATTGTATTGTCCACATGATACTTTGTTAATTTTTTGGTCATGACACATCTTAGTTCATTTAAATTATTTCAATAGTTGAGATTTAAAAAAAAATATCTTGTAAATGGAATTAATAGTTTTTACATCGAAACATAAAAAAATAAATTTTAGTGAATTTTTGCTAACTTAGAAATTAAATCTTGGAGGATTTAGAATTTACATTAATAATTATCAGTTCATAAAGTTCGAAAATTAACAAATACATAACTGCATTTTAACATGTTTTCTTAAAATTTATCATTATCAGTATACCGACGATTTATTATTTTAAAAGCCCATAATAAAAATAAGTAGGACATTTGCAATAATATAAAAACACTGAAAACGCCAATTTCTTTAAAATAAAATAATGTATGGTGAAGTACAGATTATATTCTTATTTCATTACTTCTTCCATCTGTTGGTTTTCATAAATTAAAAGATCACAGGTCACGAGTTCTGTAGACGCCTATACTTCCATTCTTCCTTCCAAAAGTAATTCTCCATCTTTGCTGAAATAAATGTAATCGGTTTAGAAACATCTTTCTGATTTAAGAAAAACAATTGGATACCATAAAATATATGTTTTGTTTGTCGTGTTGACATCTTTAGTAATAAATTATTGATTGTAAAAAAAAAATACTTTATAAATAATCACAGTTTTTTTGGTACTGAAAAATTGCTGCTTTTTTCTCAAATATTAAATAAAATTATATTTATATGAAATTTTTCCCAGAAATCATTTTGGTTTTCATGAATTAATGTTGGATAAATACATTTAATTTGTATAGCAAATGCTATAAAAACTTGATGAATTTTTTATTGTTTATGAAATTGATAATTTTTGTGAGCGTTCAAAAGTACAATATTTCATAAAATTTATTCAAATTTATGAAGTAAGCTCTCTTGACAGCTGTAAATTGTAAGTTATTTACATCTGTTGATTACATTTTTAACAGGGTTCGAAGGACAGGTCATAAGCCCTGTAAATGCCTGGACTTCCACATTCCCTCCTCAAAAATGTTTTCCTTCTCTGATGCGGTAAATCATAGCGAGTAAAATCCAGCCTTGTCTTAAAAATATGGACATAAAATATTTTTGATAAAAAACACTTTCCAAAAAAATCAATAGATGTCACCTATGAAATAGTATAAAAATGTGATATAATGCAAACTAGTTATCCAACTTCCGGAAATTGTGGAGATGCGGCAATCACATACGAAGTGTGTTCAGAAAATAGCGAGAATTTTTTAATTATGCGGGTTTGGAGAGTCCGATTGTTAATTTTTTGTTATGTTGGTATACATGCCCCGAAGTATGCTAAAATTTTCAGCAGTATTCATTATTCACTTTGTCCGTGGCATCCGCAAACTCTTGTTTTACCCTCGCCATAGAGCTTTATTAACATTTCACACACTTAATTTAATTTTTTACACCAAATTTGCCATAACTTTGATCCATTTTTTTTAACAAACGAAAATTGCCGTTATCATGAAAACGATAAAATAACTTAGCGGCTGCCACAGACAAAGTAAACAATGAATACAGCTGAAAATTTTAGCAAACTTCAGGGGCATTTATACCAACATAATAAGAAAATAATTGACAATTGGACTTTCCAAACCGGCGAAATTAAAAAAATCCCGTTATTTTATGAACACACCTCGTACATTAATCAGAATGGCACAGCTTGTAAAGTTATCGCACACCAGCCTACGACTGGTGATGTCCATTTTGCATGCCTGTATTCCCCAATAATTATTTCACCTCAGCTCGGATAACCATCAATTTTATTTTCTTTGTTAAGATATTGTAGTGCTTTCAAAATAAAATTTAAAAAAAAAAGCTATTGCTTAGTTTAATTGTAGTACAAATTTTATAAAACTACTGAACTTTGTCTTTGTTGCAAAACAATTGACACGGCTTATTTAATTTTTAGTTTTATAAGTCCAATTGTTTCCATTTAACATCATTTTTTGACAATGGGACAATGTCAAATAAATACTCATGTAACCACTGACATATAATAAATATACACTTTCTTATACAAGCTTCATCTAAGATACAGTAAATATTGCTTTGCCATCACCAATTTGAAAACGAAAGATCAAATTACGGTACCCACGCAATCATTCATGTAAAAGACATCATATTTCTTAAGTTCATATTATTTTTGTGTGACTCATGACTGGCAGCTAGACAGCAGCCGTTTTGAAAAGTGTACTTAAAAATATATTGTATTATTTACTTATTCCACAAGTTAGATTTCTGCGTGGAATTACGTCTGATCATGATAAAAGTCCGTTGGAGAGTGAAGGTACGCAAGGGTCATGAGTAGAAATGCCATTTTTTTTGCGCTTGTAATGTGTATTTAACTATACGTCAGTGCATATAACACAAACAACTTTTGTAATTATCATTTAAAAACCAATTAGTTTAATCAATATTTTTTATATTTTCTTTTCATGAGGAAGTTCAGTGCTATTGGAAATTGGTTATAAAAAATGTTTTCTTACGTGCGGTAAAAATTAGAGCATTAAATTGTTCGTCGAATTTTCTTTAAAATACGGTAAAACTTCAATTATCCTGGTTAATGAGGGCCAGATTTTATTGCTTATAAAATAATATGGCGAATTGGAATCATATTATAAATTTACTTAAACTAAGGTGAATTTATTTTTTTTATTTCCTGACAACGAACTGGATATTTCGTAATCCGAATGACTGGAGTTTGGATAAATGGTGTTTTACCGTATATGAAAAAAATAATAAAAAATATTTTAGTAAAAAAAAGAGTGTTGTCAATTCACAAATTAGCAGAACTCACCAAAGAAAACTTGTGACGTCACATGAAGAGTAATTTTGAAATTACAAAACTTAAAAAATCATAGCGCTGTTAATAAGATACATTAAAATATTAATTTAAAAATCTTTGTTTATTAACAAATAAAAAACCACTGAACTTCCTCAGTGGCCCCTATTTTCAAATGAGCGAAATTCTTTTTTTTTCATAAATATCTCGGCATATTTTTACCTCATAAAAACACATTTTAATTGTGGCAATTTCAAAATCAAACACTTCGAATCTTCAAACATAAATTTTTTTCGATTGCTAATTACATGCGTATCTTATCTTTCTTTCTATTTTCTACTCGAAATATATTTTAATATTGTTTCTTTATATTTTTTATTGTATTCAACAAAATATGAGTGACAAATCCCTTTATAATGAAATCAATAACACCTTTTTAAACATGTGTTTTGGTGAAAAAAAGACTTTGAATAAATATTTCATATCAATCTCAAGTGTGGTTAGCAAACATGCTAAACACTACACAACGAGGCGGACAAGTAGATATGAGGCGTGTTCAAACAAAGATGACACTCTCCACATTTTTTTTTTCATTTTTCATTCATTCTATCCATCGCTTTATCTAACTCATTTCAGAGATTGCCACCTTTGTTTTAACATGCCTCATATCGCGGAGTAATTACTACAACTGGGTAACTTTTAAATCAGTTTTTTTTTAAATTAAGGTTTTTAAAAACACATTTTTTTACCCTTAATGAATGCTACAAAAAGACAAGTCATGCATTCCTATCATCGTGATATGATTTGAATGAATCAAGACTGTCTTTTTCTGCGTGATCGGAAAAACAGGCATAAAGCCCACAAGTTCCCAATACAGAAGACAAATTATTTATAGAAAGCATAGGAATATACAGTAAAACCCCTGATTTATGTTTTTCAAGGGAGCAACAAAAAAAGTGTAAAACTGAGAAAAAATTAACTAAAAATACTGCAGAAAAATCGTAAGAACCGTCATTATTCATATTTACCAATAATTTAGTTAAAAATATTTTGTATTTTTTCAATCAATACTATAATGTGTTTTTTTATTGAATTTAAACAAAACATGTTGAAATAATTTTTTGTAGGTACTTAACTTTAAAAACACGAAAATAAAAATTTGAATCGACATAAAATAATAGTGATTTTTTCCCTAAATATTGGGAAATTTTATTTATATGGCATCACTTTTTTTAGTATGGCGCCATAGAATTTCAACTGTCATTTACATTGCGGCAAAAATGTTTCTCACTTTAATGATAACTGTTTAAATATCTTCTTTTCACATTATGTTTATATCTTCTAATAATATTTCTATTGCCAAATTTTTAAACTTTCTGCATCGTAATTTATTGATGTAAAGACTTTATTCTTCCTAAACATGCGTCAACCGCATGTCACAATTTAGTAAAACGTCAAAATTAGACACATAAACAACACTGCACCTACTTTGAATTTAGTTTGAGACAATAATTTACATTTTTTTTAATTTACCTTGACATTATTCTCCGTTCACGCGGCGGCGCGCGGCTCGTCTTTTGACGGATCGAATGAGTTATGATAAAATTTCGACGTAAAACCGGGGTTATGAAAAACGTAAAAAACGTTACTTGGGGGGAATATTTGAATAAGAATGTATGGAAAAAATGGGACCTAAATATTTTGGTGTAAAAAGCGGGAAAACGTAAGTGTCCAAAGAAATTTTCTTTGGATAGCTTCAATTCTATCCGAGTTAATTTTATAATTTGGATACCAAATGATGAAGAAGAATTCTAGAATACTTCAGCATTCACGGAGCAAGTTACAAATATGTTTTTAAAATGGATAACTCAAAAATGCTAATTTTAAAGTTACCTAGTTGTATTAATACCCCACGAAATATAACACATTTTTTATATTAATTTATTAATTTTATTTATCCAAAATATCAAAAATGAAATTATCAAATTACCTCTGTTTGTATCATTATTCCAAACGAATCTGATCATGTTTAAGGCACTTAAATGGAAAAATGATTATATTCAAGTTTGATTATCAAACATCTTTCATTGTACAAACATTTTTATATTAAATTGTATCAAAATGTTTTTTTTTAAAAGTAAACAGGGGTAATGCGAATATTTATCGTTGCAAGAGATTAATTTGTATTTGCTCATTTGTTTTTAAGGACAAAACACGTTGAAGACGAAGAAAGTACCTGGTATGTTAAAATTAATTTTGATTATTAGCAAACAATAATTATTTATACTGTAATAGCAAAAATAATTGTATGTGATGTTCAAATATACATAAAAATGTTACAAACTGCTTTTTTTTTACTCTCCCTTCCACCTGTATATTTTGCCACTATATTATTACTACAACTCACCTTTTTGCCCTGTTGCTGCACGGATCATAGCATCATGATTGTTACATCAACATCTCAAAAGACGAAGGAAAAAGGAAAATAATAATAGGTTTTCACGGTCACTGTTATCAATATGTGAGGGTACTACTGCAAACCTGACAAAATCTAAAAAAAGTTAGATATTAATGGAAACTTATTCAGAACACAATTTTTTACAATAATTATAATACTGTCAGTTAAAAATAGGGCTTTATTTGTAAGAACTTGACTTTTAAATTATCGGGTTTGTTGCAAACATGGCAACCTCTACTTGAGTATTGTAAAGTTATAAAGCATAAAATAATTTATTATTTCTTTATTGTGTCTTGACTTAATCATGATTATGTTATCACTGCTTGCGTATAAAATATTTACTGATTATAATAAAAAATTGGAGTTTAAAAAAAGTGAGGGTTACGTATTGTATCATTTTTTTGTGATTTGCTCAAAATAAAGAAAGATGGATTTTGCCGGGTTTGCAAATAGTACTCTCATGTATCTTTTTTGTTGTAGTTGGATTCGTTCCGACGTGTCGGCTACCATTGCAGGAGCCATACTGAGTGTTTTGTAGAAAAAAATGTGTTTATGGACTAGTAATTTGTGCTGTGTCTCAGTTGGCAGCAAACGTCGGAACGAATCCAACTTACAAATATGCAAATTGAATATAATAATAGTTACCATTATTTTGAGTTTAAACAAAAAATCGGGGTGGCAATGTGAAACTGTTTCCTAAAAAAACTATTTTTAGAGCAGTGTGGCAAAATTGTGTGGCACCCCCCTCTCCTCCTGAAAATAAAAAGATATGTAACTGTCTTTATATATAACAGTTTTTGACAGTGAGGCTCGTCACAAGTAACAGTTGAATTATTTTTTGTGAAACTGTTCTATCTGATAACGAATCTTCCAAAAAAAACAGAATCTACCTATTTTAACCCAGGGCCTCGATTATGATGGGAAGATAAAGACGTCATACCTTCACCTTGACGGTATAGTAGAAGATGAATTCTCTCTAATGATTACTTAGATACACCACTGACCCCCAGCTTTAAATTTTGGTTAGGTACATCGATATAAAACAAGGGAAGGGTACACATATCTACGCACTAAAATGACATAGCTTCAGTATGATGTCACAAAGATACACTACCGATCCCCCCCATCAAGTTTTGATATAAGTACATCGGTTTGTACCGACGGGTCTAGAACCCCTCGAAACGTTTATCTACGCTTTGAAAGTGAAAAAAAAATTGCTCCACCGAGTAAATTTTGAAGTCGAATTGAATTCCGACATAACTGTCTAAAAAATGTATCATAAAACAATAATAACTATATCGTATCATAAGAAAATATATAATAAAACAATAAATATGTCATAAAACAATAAATATGTCATAAAAAATCGGTAGGTTGGCAACGCTACGTGTGGTATACAAATATAATAAATAATTTTGAAAAACAGAAAACGTATCGAGACAGAAAATTTCATTCTGGTAAAAGAGTAAAAAAACAAGAATTGGTTTAGTTTTGAGGTGCTGAAAACGGGACAACGAAACGTTGATATTGTCAATTTTATTTATGAAAAATCAATTCGTCGTGCAGTTGTCTTTTTCTCAAAATATTGGGGAGGCTCCTACGAGAGAGTGACAGAAAAACTATGTTCAAATACCATAGAATTAAGAATAGTCCAGAAGGAGCGTAGAATCATATTTGAATACATCGGACTGTGTTCAATAATTCCCACACTGTCCCACTTTCGTCGCGCGCATTCGTGATGTCGCCGCGTAATGTTTTACGATGGGAAAAAATATAATCATAACACAAATGTAAGGTAAAAAAAGCTATCTGTTAATTTCTCTAAAATTTTATTGTGCACGCAGAAATATTGATTGATACAACAGAGTAGATAAGTCAAGGGTTATTTAATAAGAATAATTGAATTAATGAACTCGTTAATTGAACTTAAAATATAAAACAAATTTTATTTTACATAAAACGGATATTTTTGTATCATGTTAAATAATATTTGATGTTTTAAAGATAATGTCGGTCAAATGTCCACCCCATAGTTGTTTAATTCGAGGTCCAATTTTCATTAGTTCTCTCATTAGATGAGCAAAGTAGGGTAAAAAAATTTACTACCCTGGCAATACTAACGAAATGTCCATTTTATTTTCTTCGACAATCTGACAGATGGAAAAATAATCAATTTTTTAAGTAATGTATTTGCTACTTACACATTCATTTGATAATTACAATGAAATATGATCCCACCCTGTTTCTTTAAGATCCTAGCAGTATTTTTAAACTTTAAAAGGACACAACACGGCATCGTTGAATTCAAATCAGGAGTCGCGTACTGAGCGACGTCTACAAAGAAATTAATGGGTTAAAACGTAAAACTACTAATTTATCAGTTTTTTGGTCGCCTTCTGTTTGATGCTCGTATGCGGTTTCTGGACTATTCTTAATTCTATGTCAAATACATATTCATTGAATTTCTCTGGCACCGCGTATTCTCTTAAGACGCCATTTTCCGTCAATTCCCTTTGGGGGGCACTCGGGCGCGGACAATCGAGTTAGCCTATACTTCGGGCGGGTTTCATGCGATTTTCTTTCCTTTTGACCCCCGGAAACTTCAATCCCACTTTCGGCTCATATATCTTTCTCGTTGGGGATTAGCTACATAAGATTTGTCTGTTACATTTTGTATTTTATTTGACCATGTCCCCTCTTAACGAAGTCTCTCCTCGCTCATGTGTTAGTTCTTCACCCTTTCAGCCCGGGTGTTCATTAAAATAATACACGAAATTAAAAAACGGCAGGATTATTTTTTAATTATAGGGGTGCTATTCTGAATCTTTGTGATTTTTTTTGCGTGCGACTTTTTCTTTGTCGTTCCTCAGTTCTGGGGGTCGTGATCTTCGGTACTCTCCCCAGCCATTCTTCACAGCTCCATATAGGGTCACCCGTGACGTTGTTTTCACCTGGTCGATGAATCGAGCTGCAGCTCTGCCTCTGCTTCTTCGTCCTGGCACACTGCCCGTGCTTATTATTTTCTCCAGATTTTCTGGGCCACGTCTGGTTATGTGTCCGAAGAACTGCAGAGTACGTTGGCAGCATACGATAAGCGAACATGCGCGTTGCGTTTCGAGACATACCCAAACCGTTCAATTTGAGAAAATCAGTTCTATGTGAACATAAGGGTGAGCCGATATTTTTTTTCTGAATTTTGAAACGAAAGGGGTCCAAAAAGTTGCCTTTTGGATTACTCGGAATGCAAAAAATTACAAAAAAATTATTTGATATTACTTTTGGCTTTCAACCAGAGCTTGAAATTTTCAAAAAAGTCAAATTTTTGCCCTAAAGTGGCTCTCATTTCGTATTTAAGTAAGAAAATCAGTCCAATAAAATTTCACAATGTGCATTAAACCTTATTAAATAATAATCTAAGGGCATGAGTTGCACTTTGGTTTGTAATAAATGGGTAGCATCGTTTTAATGAGCCATTGTTTTCGTCAACGCAAGGCGCTCAACGGAATCAGTTCCGCGGAGTGTAAACTTTTTGCATTTCGGTAGTTTTAAAATGTGTTCAAATTTGTAATGTGATTAAGCTATAACTCTACAAACAAAAAAATAATTTTATCAATGTAGATAATTAACAAAATGTTCAGACAGTTATAAACTTCAAACCTCGGTTGAGGACCAAAAGTAGTATGGAATATTTAAAAAAATAATTTTTACGTTCATGTGATCCAAAATGCATCTTATTAGACCCCTTTCACTTTGATGAGAAAAAAATAATAAACGTCATACATCATCAGCCCACTCTAATGAACATATTGCACTCGTATATTTTCTATAAATAAATAAATTTAATTTCAAAGGGTTTTTACATATTCATTGGTTTTAAACATTTTACAAATACAATTAAAAATGAAAAAAATAAATATTTATAAATATATTAAAGAAAATAGTAAAAACTCAAGTATTATTCGAATTTTTTAAGAATAATTAGTTCTTAAAGTTTGATAAAGTCATAGCACATACATTTATTTTTTGATCATCAGTGTGTTTGTTCCCGAAAGAGTGAATTCTCGGGAACAGAGAATTAATGTGCGAATTTGACTTATCTAAAATCTAAATGATGCAAATAATAATATAAATCAACTTATTTGGTTATGAATTTTTCGAATGATTTAGAGAACAAGTGGGTTTTAAGTTTTTTCAAAAACGTCACTTCACTCAGCAGTCACTTCAGCGTCACTTCAGACCGCCTAGCACCTCTGCTGGGAGAGCATTCCATGCCGTAGGGCCTGCGACCGCAAATGCACGTTCACCGAATTAGAGGTATAATATTTTTTCCTGTCGAAGTCGACGTAGCTGATCTAAGCGTAAGACATATGTCAACTAGAACATCTAGAATGCATAGTTCCCTTAGATATTTCGGTGCAGATTTGCGCAGTGACTTATACATAAGCCATCAGAGTTTGTATTCCACCCTCCGTGGAAAAAGTAGCCAGTGTGAGAGTGGAGTGATATGACTGAACTTAGAGATTTTAAAAATAAGGCATTAATAGACTGTAGGCGAGTCATTTTATTCATTGGTAGACCTGTGTAGATACCATTACAATAATCGACTCTAGATACTACAAACGCATATATTAATTGATGAATGGCATCAATCGGCAATTTTCTGCGTATGCGTTTAATTTGTCTCAGCTGGTAGAAGTATGAATGTATCGGTCTACTTATTTGAGAGTCAAGCCTCGCTTGTTAAGAACGTGGCTAATATTTACTGCAAATGATATGTTACTTCAAACTATTACATACTTTTGTGTAAGGATCTGACGGGAAAATCGGCTGTGGTCTTGTTAGCAAACTTCTCAAATATCAACTTTAAGAAAACGAAACCGCAGAAAACTCATTCAGGAGAAGCCGGACTATAGACAGGCATATTTTATATATTTTATTTTTATTTGGGAAATCAACAGTTCTACATACATATTTTTAGTAAACAAACAGATATAGCGTATGAACTCGGAACTAATTACAGATTTCCACATAGTATACAAAGTTAGTAAAGAAAATATATTACATATCAAATAAATACATAAAATTTATACATGTAAAAATGTTATTTTCATGTACTCAATAATCAAAGATTTTTTTATATTTATTTTAAGAACATTAAGTTACTGTAAATTGGGCGCGATAAGGACAAGAATGCTCGAAGAGAGGATAAGGAGGGGAGGGGAGATGTACATATTTATTATTATAATGTCTACTGAGTTACATAATACATTTTTAGTGTAAATTTTAAATCTGACAGAGTGATGTTTGTGTAATCTATATTTTTAAATTTTGTATTGTACATTGAAAAAGTCCTACGAAAAAAAGCATTTTTAACATACGATGTTTTACTTATTGGTACATGAAACAGGTGGTACCGTCTACAAATCCTGGCTGGCACATGTATTGTTATTAAACCAAGCAGCTCTGTACAGTCAACCATTTCGGTCATAATTTTGTAAAGCAGTAGTTGGTCCGCACACACTCTGCGGTATTGTAGAGAAATGGTTCCATGGAAGGTGGAGGCAGTGAGAGTAGATACATAAGAAATACCGCATCATCAGACTTTCCGTTCAGCTCGACAGCGTTCTGCGTTCCGTGTCCTTCGGTTTATGTCATCAATTGTCTTACTATTTAATTATTTTTATGAACTTTTATTTAATATTTAGTAATCACTGTTAAAATAAAATAGGAAAAGATTCATTTGTAAAACATACCTTGATAAAGAAGCTTGTGTAGCTTTGAAACCGGTCGGTAGAAAAAAAAATAGGTTATATAAAAATGAGTGATTTAAAAATTTACGCCTGTATTTAATCTCACACTCACTGTGCAAAAATGCAAGAAGATCTCGACAGACTTTTTGAGTATTGTAATCAAAATTTACTGGAATTAAATATAAGTAAATGTCACTCATTTTGTATTTCGCGCAAACAAATGACGATCAGCTTTCCTTATTCTTTCAACAACACCCCAACCTCTATAACGGATAGTCGAATTCGCGACTTGGATGTTATTATTGATACGAAACTAATGTTTAATATTTATATTGAATCAGTCCCGAAAAAAACATATAAAATGGTCGGACTTATTATGCGGGTATTGAAACCATTTAAACATTCAGAGACATGTGAAAAACTTGACAAAAAGTTTGTTCGTCCCCAGCTAGAATACTGTACTCCTATTTGGTCACCTTAGTATAATGTAAGTATTAATATACTAGAAAGGGTTCGACTATTATTTTTTCAGCAGGTCGACTACCGGTTAAACATCAACTTCTCCAACCATGCTGAAAGTATGCAGTACCATGGAATAAACTCTCTTAAAAATCGAAAAATAATGTTAGACCAGTTATTTTTATTCAAATTAATAAATAATAAAATTGATTCTTCTAACCTACTAGAAAGACTTCCATTCCGTGTGCCATCTAGACCGACCAGTCCTCTCAGAGATTGACAGCTGCCCATGCGACGGTGAAACTCCTCAAGATGTCCCTCACCTGTTGATGCATTGCCCCTTTTTCAGCTTTCAAAGACAACAGCTGGAGGCGCGATGCAGAGGCCTGGGTGAAGATCTATGCGACATCCTATCGGTGATAGGTAATAAAGAACTCACACGAGAGGTAGTATCATAGATGATAAATATAGCGCAGGAAATTGGTAAAATAAACCAAAGTAGGGAACAAAATGCCGAACACTCCTCTAGTGGAACGGAAGGCCTGTTGACTGCTGCAAACAGGCCGTCTTCTCCTGAAGAGTTTTAAGTGCTTTCCTCTCCACGTAAGCAAACGCTGAGAAGTTCCTGATTAGCCCACATTAATATATCCCTCCTGATCCCAATAGTTTAGATAAATTTTAAGATATTTCATTGCAGAAATTATCCACTTTTTGAAATATAAACCTTGTGTATTATAAGCAAAGTAAATAATAAAGCAACTCCCATATATTTTTTTTTATTTTTAAAAAGACTGACTAGTCAAATTCTTTTGTTTTACACAGAAAACGCGTCAACAAACTATTTGAATCAACCTACAATACCTAGAATATGCGAGCAATATAACAATAGATTTACCGAGGCTGATATTTTTTGTGACAATGTATGTAAATTTAGGTTAAAAATCATAGAAATTTTGAGAGAAGCAGATATTTAACTTTATTATTACACACATATTTTTTCATTTCGTTTATTTTACATTTATTATATTTAACAAAATTTAAATTATTCAGTGTAAACAAATTTTATTGGTGTGTGCATGAGTGTCCTACACTAATATACGAAAAAAATGACAATATTTGTGTACATACTGTTTGTTTACGCAATAAAATAAATTGATCAATAAATAGAAAAAAACTTTTTCATATAATGTAAAGTATATTGTTAAGTGTCTTCGGCACGGGAAACCCCAGCGAGGTCCCGTTATTTTTATTATTAATTATAGTTTGTAAGCAAAAAATATGAATAAATAAAATGTGGGTTTATTTTATTTTTAAAAACATGATTTTCGAAATTAAGACAGGTATTTAAATTAATTATTTACAACCGAGCATACTGCGTTGTAATTGCTCGCATTTTACGAAAAAAAAATGCTTAATATTACGATTTAAAAAAGACTTTCCGAATGCATTAACGAAAAACATCTTTCAAATAAAGGCGCAAATTATTTTAAAATGGAGGAATTCCCGCCCCCAATAATGCGTTTATGCAGAATATTTCCTTAATTCTCAATTAGCCCTCGGGGTGTTGCTGTAGACAATGGAGTAGCTACTTTGCCCACCCCTGGCACCTGGCACCCCCGCGGCCCATATAAAGCTCTCACTTTGCCCACTTTCCATTTTGTCAGTCAACAACTCCCGGTTAAGGGAACTTAAGTTATAACATCGAGTTAAGCGAAGAAGTTAAATTGCGAGATTATAATAGGCCGTTTCGTTTTCAACGTGGAGACTGGATCAGCATATTCTGGCCGGTTTGTTGGGTTTCAGTTTTATCAAATGTATCTTTGAAAAAACAGTTACCTTAATACAGAAGCTATAGTCCTTAAAATATAGCTTGATTAGAATTACAGTTGTCAGAAAAAGTGACGACCTAACTTTGTAGTAACGTCTAAGGAGTGATTTATATTGACACGAAAAATCACTTGTATCTGGTTTGTTATTTTTTTAATACAACGTTTGACATATAAATCAACAATAAATATATAAAATAAGTTTTAAAACAAAAAACAAACTAATTAAACCTAATTATTAACGACGTTCTTACGAGGGTACATCATTTTGCAAAAACGTTAGAGATGGGACAAATTTATAAATGTAAATTGATCGAATAAAAAAACAATTCATTTGATGTTGTTCATGAAAAAAGTATAAATGTCTTATTTTTTGGTGAATAATTATCTTAAACACAACATAATAGGCTTGTTTTTGGGTTTTTATATCAATTTTCGGAAACAGAGTTTCATATTTGCATGAACAAACGAATAAAATCGATTTGATCGGTACATGATCAGTGATCAGTAACTTTCTATCATCATCATCATTCCCTTTCCGCGCTTAATGGTTCATAGGGCACTGCATTGGTTTACCAATAGCAGCGTATCTCGATCATTTTTGTTACATAAAGGTAAGGTGATTAGTCTTACGCTTCAGGTACCAGTCCAGGGATTGTGAAATATTCTAGTTGTAAAACGCCCTTTTAAATAGTATTTCATTTCAACCATGTCGGGAATCGAACCCGAGACCAAGAGCATGGTAGACAAATGCGCTGACCATTACACCACGTGGCCAATAGATCACTAATAATTGATGATAATTTCCCATCAGTGACACTAGTTTGGCAGCTGTCATTTAAATCAAGCTAGATTTTAAGGACTATAGTTACGCTAAGGTTTCCTAGGACAGCGGCGCCCGTATCTTAACGGCCGTAGTGAACGGTGATGCGGTGGACAGCCGTCGTAACGGTGACTAGAGAGTGGTTTCCTAGGAAAACGGCATTGATAACATTTATCAACACCGTTTTAACATAACATAACATATATTTTTATTGATAACATTATAACAAAATATTGTTGATAAATCCACCTGGTCCATAAAGAAGTATAGAAATTGAAAAAATAACATTTTCAGGCGTTGCCTAGTGTAGGTGAAATAATTTAATTATATGAATCTCACCCGCATAAATAAAGGTTTCAGCTCTTTAACTTCACAAACATCAACAGATGAAAGAATTGAAGGAATGTAGATGTTCAAATATGGGCAGAATGGTGAATGTTACACAGCGTGTAAAGTGGCCACTTAAACCAGCCATTGCCAGGCCCTGTAAAATGCCTAGACTTCTATATTACCTTCTCTCAAATTTTCTTCATATCTGTTGTAATGTGTTAAATCTTAATATGTTATATGCAACAACTATGGGGAATAGGAAATCAAAATTACATAAACAGACTACAAGGACAGCAAAATAAAATATTGAAGCTAGTATATGACCTTGCTTATCTAACACGTTGGTATCTTTTAAATGTGAATAAACTTTTTCAACTAGAATCATTAAAATTTATTCATAAGTTAGCCACTGATATTATTGTAGACAAATAACTAAAACTGGAAAAAAATGTAATAAACATGGACATAATACAAGATCATCAGAACAATGCCATATACAACAAATTTAAAACAAGACAAGGACAATCGAGACTAATAAATCAGGGACTGAAATCATACAATAAACTACCAGACAAAACTAAACACAAGACTTAAATATTTTTTTCAAAAGGCGATCAAAATATAATTATCAACAAGAAACTATCATAAACAGAGAACACTTCGTTTTCATTTTAAATTAATTGGTTTAGTATAGATTCCCGATTATTAAGTATGTAAATTATTTTTTTGCAATAAATTTATGAATAAATAAATAATATCACATACAATATTCCAAAACGAGACAAGGACAATCGAGACTAATAAATCAGGGATTGAAATTATACAATAAACTACCAGACAAAACTAAACAAAAGACTCAGACAAACTGTTCAAAAGATGTAAAAAATATTATCATTAACAACAGAATATAAATAAAAAATGTTCTAATATTTTTATAAAATGAATGTAATAATCCGTAAGGTTAATAAATTAATTTTTAAAGAATTAAAAAATCTATCATTGTAATTTGTACATTTCAAAATAAACAATTTTAAAGTTTATTTCAATCTTGCACAAGAAATCCCGTAAACCTAGCATCCATTTTAAGGCTAAAAGCCTTTGAACATACATCTTGCATAAAATATTTAAAATCATTTGGGTGTTCATATAAGTATAAGTATTTTCGCCAGCAAATATTAGCCAGAGTATATTTTGAAATTATTCAGCGAGATGGAGGCAAAAATGGTTTTAAATGCTCGGTGTAGCGGTGCGCAAATCGTAAGTGCTACATATTTTGAATCTGTTTATATATTATTTTTTAAACCAGTTTGATTCATTCATATATTTTTTTAATCTGTCCTCATTGGAATGTCTAGTGCCACAGTTTACACGATATTTATGTCATTGGCTGGTTTATTCTTGAAAGTGGTCATGTGAAAAGTCGGAATAATCGACGTGCGTGCATGAGAAGATGTATGAATGTGAAGGAAGCAAAGGAAGTGTGCCATGACAGAGTGGTGTGGCGTTCTATCCTCTCTGCCTACCCCTCTGGGGAAATGGCGTGATGGTTAGTTAGTTAGTTAGTTGGCTGGTTTATGTCGCCACTTTATATCCTGTTTAATATTCACCACTCTGCCCATATTTAAACATACTAGACCAGACTTCTTTATTACTTTTTCGAAGATGTTCTTCCTCTCCGTTGTAATATGCTAATATTAACAGATCCTCGAAGAGTTGAGTCCAGTCCTTGTCTACAAAAACCTGGACAAACTCAAAATATTGTTGATAAATCCACCTGGCCCATGAAAAAGTATAGAATTCGAAAAAATAACATTTTCAGGCGTTGCCTAGTATGTAGGTGAAATAATTCAATTAGATGAATCTCACTCGCATTAATAAAAGTTTCAGCTCTTTAACTTTACGAACATCAACAGATGAAAGAATTGAAGGAATATCAATGTTAAAATATGGGCGGAATGGTGAATGTTACACAGTGTGTAAAGTGGTCACTTAAACAAGCCAATAAGGTCAAGGTCATAAGCCCCGTTGATGCCTAGACTTCTATATTACCTTCTCTAAAAATGTTCTTAATCTCTGAGTAATATGTTAATGTTAACAGCTCCCCAGGGTGTTGAATCCAGTCCTTGTCTACAAAAGTTTGGACAAACTCAAAAAATTGTTCGATATTGATAGTTTTATAAGGTTTGACGCATGCAAATGGCATGGGAGTTCCTACCCAGTTGGAGGTTGAGGGAATAAATAATACGATACATAATAATAATAATAAAAAGGCGTATTTTGATAAATCTATTAAATATATTTTATAATTCAAAAAATATGAATAAATAAATAATAAAAAGTTAGAAACTTTAAAGTCGTAGAGATGATAATACGATACATAAAAAAAATATAAAAAAATGGCGTAGTTTGATATAACTATTAACACTTTGAGTACCGGCCGAATACACATAGAATGTACCCTGTGCCCGGCCCATTTTTGTGAAGGGTTTCTTAAAAGTGTCATAATTATTATGAAAATACTAAGTTAAATCTATTAAAACTTCTCATATTTATTTGAAGCATTTTAATAAGACATTTTGTAAGATAGTTTTGCCAACATAGCCTTTATGGACAGCCACATTGCAATGTTCGCACATACCCAGGGTCTTAATCCCTTTTTTGTGCTTTGTATCCCGGAGTCGTGTAAACACGTGATTATAATAATCACGCGTTGTGTCCCGGTCCCGTGTTTTCACGTGGTTTACCAGCAGTAAAAAAGTACTAATAAAAGTCACTAGATGTTAATAAAATGCACTTTTTTAGACAGCTGGTAAACCACGAGAAAACACGGGACCGGGACACCAAGCGTGGTTATATAATCACGTGTTTACACGGCTCCGGGATACAAAGTGTCAACAAATAAAAAAAAATACTAAACTATTACTGAACTTCCTCGTTGCTTGAAAAGCGGTTTATCGGGACTTTTTTCTATTCTTTTTTTTTGTGATAAAAAACTTTTTTTTTATTTTTTATAATTAGTTTGTGGGATCTATACATAATAATGATTTTGTTAAATTTGATTAGGCACTTAGCTGAAAAAAACAGTTATTTATAATAACTTTTATTTGCGTGTTTTTTGTAAATATGTCATTTGTAAAGCTGTATTTCGACAAAAAATATAATGTTTGAAAAGGCTTTTTTAAACATGAGACCTCAATAAAATGAAAAGATTCCCGCCGATACACGCGCCCTCTCTCAAGATGGCGGCGGAGTTCACAGAGTTAGTTATTCGCCTACTTAGGCGCGCAAACTCAGGTATTTTTGGTCGGAGTTGAGGCGATAGGGGATATATTTTATGTACTTAGTAGGGGGTCCTAATATAATAGAGCTCCCAAACCAATCTGCTACCTAATACTTCCTATTATCTGCGAGTCCTGCACAGGGCGGCAGTTGGGGGAGGGGGTAAGTGTGTTTATTTGCACTTGGGGTTGGATTTAATAGGTGACGTCTTTGTTAGGGCAAAACTTTTTACTGCCATCTCTTGTGTAAGTATGATACCCTGGTAGTGATAACTTTATATATTAATTTATTTGTTATTTGTTTCCAAATGGTATTCGCTTTTAAAAGGCATCTCAAATAAATAGAAAACCTTTTTGAGAAGGGAATAGAAAAACGGAGAGTTGAGACTGAGAGTTCATTTATCATTTGCGGTTTTCATATATTTTCCTAGTCACTTTGTATCACACAGTGGCGTATATTTGACTGAATGATTTTTAAGTAAATATTCTATTAGTCTTAAGGCAGTCTGATAAAAAGTAAGGAAATCATACAATGTGGCCATTTTAAAACGAATGAGGTTTGGTACTAGACTTTACAATACATAGGTTTCAAGGAATTTAATAAATTGCCACACAAATATAAAGTACCAATTTCAAAATACAGAATTAGGATGTGCGAATTAAGAATTATTTTTTCCATAAGTACTTCAAATAAATAATGTTAGTTGATCCAGAGATTTTTGCTTGTACGTGTAATTTTTATACTTTTTAGCTTGTATTATGTATATGTAATTTTAAAACGCTTTTCATATTTTTAAAATCTGTATTGGGTAGATATATTTTATGAATTAAAAAAAATAAAAAAATTCTTGTAATTTTTTAACATTTACACTCTCGTACTCGTTCATGTAATTTTTAAACTTTTTATACTTTTTTTTATAAATTTTTATTTTACAGGTTGTATTATATATATATTATTTTTAATTTATTTTCATACCTTGTGTTATATTTATTTTGTAATTTTTGAAACTTTTTCACACCCTTTTATTTTGTAGTGTATCTTAATTTTTATTCTGCTTTTGTAAATATTGTTATTGTTTAAAATATAAAAACGTTTGTAAAAAAATATTGTCATCTGCATGTCCCCAAATTAGTTTTTTACAAAAACTCCTTGGGAATATTATATAAAATTATGTATAGTATGTTTTCAATTTAAATAAAAAAACGGTTCTTTCAAAATCGCAAAATCGGCGTCAATAAACACGGGTGTCAGATGCATTGTTAAACGCTCACTACTTATGGAATTAATAACGTCGCATCCTCTCACATTCAGCAACTAGAGTAAAAAGACTGATGTATCGATAGCTTGCTTTGTTTTAGTAGTGCCTTGCGCGTGGGCTGAGATAGGTGGGTTCAAAGTGCCTCACACCCAGGTTCATAGTTTTTGTAACATTTTTGGGTACATACAATACAGAAATATATCACTAAGTATTTTTTTTTCTATTTTTCCCAAAATATTGTTCAATTTTTTATTGGATGTACGTATATTCTATCAGAATTTTTTTTTTACTTAAACCTCAGTAACAATTGTTTTTTTTTCCTTTTTCACATAGCTTCACAATTTATTGAATAAATGTCTAATTAAAAATTGAAAAGCGTTATTTTCACTTAGCACACATATTATGTACTTTAAATAATTAGCATACATATTATTTATATTCTTACTAGCTGAACCCGTCCACGCTTCGCTGCCGCAAAATAAAACATTAAAATTGAAAATATAAATATAATTTTTCAATTAAATTCGATTGTTAAATCCCATCAAATTCTTTTTATTCTTTATTGTGCGGGAAATTAAATTTTGTAACGTTGGCTAAAATAGGTAAAATGGCAGCACTGAGTAGAACTGTCACTCAGTACTTGTTAACTATGACACATTATGAGTTAACTTAAAACGCATATAAGGTTCCGTTTTAGTTAGAACTTCCGAATAAAAGGTGTAAAGAAACACTATTCTACTAAAATGCAATGTTCTGTAATTTTTTTTAGTCAACCCATCAATTACTTTCCGAGATTTGCGGCCACAAACATACGGAACCTAAATTTTTATATAGATAGATGTATTACATTACATTAGATATTTTTTTTATTATATGTTTTACAATATTATTCATGTGGAAGCGTCTGGGTAGGAGTGTGGTAGGTAGGTTTATGGAGGGACTGCTTGTCCGAGAAATTAAAGATTTACTACATTTTGAGATAAAAATGTTTTTTTTTTCAAATTACTTTTTGGAAAAAATTCATTGGATTTTTTTTTAAAGCTTACCTTAAAGAATGTTCCTCTGAAGTTTCGCGGTCTGGCCCTGGAAAATCGTGTAAATACTTTATATTTTTATAATGATTATTTAATTCATATATTTAGTTAGCTATGCATTTATAATTAAGTTTCTTGATTTTTTCTGTTTTTTTGTTAAATTAGTATAAAACTATTTTAAATGAATAAATAAAATCGCTTTGTTTTTTAAACCACTTATTTATTATCACAACCAACTAGTTTCGGCAACTCACGTTGCCCTTTTTAGGGTTATATAATGACTAAGAGTTATAAAATGACCTTATAATAAACTTCAGGGTTATATAATGATGAAGGGTAACGTGAGTTGCTGAAACTAGTCGGTTGTGATAGTAAATAAGTGGTTAAAAAAACAAAGCGATTTTATTTATTCTTTTAAAATTTAACAATGAACCACAAAGTTAGTGCTACAAACATCCAAAATATAATTTAATTAATTTTATAATAATTGTGTCTCATTTATTTACTATTAATGGCATATTTTCTAATCTATTTTTATGATTCAATTTTTATTATTATTACTTGCATGTTTTCTAATTTAAATTTATATTGATTTTTTATATTGTTATTATTATTCTTTGAATTTATTAAGCATCATTTAATGAAATTAAAAATAAAAAAAACACATGAATAAAATAAGGTCCTTCCTAAACACAGGAATTTCCTACCTGAAACAAATAAACTCTGTACATTTTAAAACTGTGAAATACTAAATAAATAAATAAATAAAAAAAAAATAATATAAAACTGCTTGTACTTTAAAACATAAAAAATCTCCATCTTAGATCAGGCTGAGCTATGGATGGAGACTATCCTAACCAGAGTACGTATTCTGATGAAAAGTTAAAATTTATCTTCAATTTTATCTACAAAGTAAAATTAAGTTTTCTGTATGAATTATTGATTATGTTCACAATTTTTTTTAAACATATTCAATTACCGCCTATCGACGAAGATATCTTGAATTTTTATACAAATATACACACTTTCGAACATAAATATCGATATTAGTTTAGTATATACCGATGAAGATAGCCGTTCATAATCGCGGCCCAGAGGACGCTCATTCATTTTCTAATTAACTAGTTTTAAATAGATTTCCTAGTATTAAATATGTATACTTATTTACGCCATACGTTTATTAAAAAAAAATATATAAAAAAGCGTTTGGATACTATAGTTGATGTTACGATAATGTGGAACACCTATGTGGTAATTATAAAAAAATACCGCCATACTGTGGAGATTTTATGAGTTTTTAGAAATAAATACACCAACGGTAAAATAACCGAATTCGATTTTCCTTGCGAAAAGATAGACAAAACACAAAACATTTTCACCATCATAAAATAAATAAAAAAAACATACCTAACCCCCCATACCTTAATAAAATTCAAGGATGTGAGAAAATAATATCCCAATTACCGAATATGATTTTTGAACATTTTTTAAATTTATAATTGCTATAAATCCATTAGGGTTACATAAGAAATATTATAAGGTCTATTCATGTTATGTCTCGTCTTGTAAGTGTGGTCATCATTCTGTTTTCATTTCAGGGTGGTTTTCAATTTGTCTCCAATATATCGGATAAGGAGAATTCATGCGTTTGCAAATGAATATGCAAATGATGAAGATGTATTTAATGTAATACTTTTGAATTTTAAAAGGAAGCGTATCAATTAATTTTCTTCAAATTTGAATACCTAAATGATGCCTCGTTGATTCAAATTGTGTACCTTTTATCTGTATTCTTAATGATTATTTTTCTAATTTCTTCTGATTTTAAGATTCTTTTAATATAACTTATGGGAAAAAAATGCACTTTTGTAGTCTTATACTGGATATATGTGACATTTTGTCACCCACTCGACAATTGTCGATTGGGCATCCCGATTGCTTTGTCATAATGCTATTCTTGAAAACCCTCCGACAATTTAATTAAAAAGACGAATGAGAAAGTGGCAACACTAACAAATCCGTATTTATCTATGGCCTATGGCTCTCCTGTCACACGTAAAAACTTTTATTGTATCTTGTCACAATTCTTCCGTTTAATATTTTGTACATGGAACATTATAAAAAAAATGAAGAAAATGTTTTACTGAGACACTGCAACTTTTAAAATTATCATTGCCTTTGACATAAAACAAATCTAAATGTTATTAGGAATATTTCATATGCATTTAACGGATTTAAAAAACATTGTATAATATACATGTATATCTCAAATACGACGAGCAATAAAATGATTTTTAAATCATGTTTCTAGTGAAGCTTCATTTGATAATGGATTAAAAATAAGTACAGTTGTATTTGTTGATACGTCATCATTATAGTTTTGATCAGTTTTGTAAGTTTTAAGTTGAATACAACAAAAATACATACTCTTCATTCAAACATAAATGCCGAGCTTTTTACAAGAAGGAAGTTTGACAGCTGATGTTACGATGTCGCGTTCGATTGTCAATGTCGAGTGCTTTGTGGCACTTGAGATAAAGTCGATTGGTTTTCGATGGATCGACAATGCTGTCACTCGTCGAATTACGGAAGTGGCATACGATTCCAAAGACGAATGAGTCCAGCATAAGGTCCCTGTTCTCTCCACTGTAATAAATGTACTGCATGTTTGTATACCCATATATATGTTAAGATGGTTTTTTTATATATTTAGTATTTTGCTAATTTTGTGTAAAATACATGTCTGTCTTATATTTGTATTTGCAAAACACGTAAAAGCCGAGTCATTCCCTTTTCGCACCTAATGGTGCATAGGACACTGCATTGGTACACCAATTGCAGCGAATCATAATCATTTTTAGTAAATGAAGGTAAGATGATCAGTCTTATGCTTCAGATGCCAGTCCAGGGACTATGACATATTCTAGTGTAACAACAAATTTATAAATTAATATTTCATGTCAACCATGTCGAGAATTGAACCCTAGACCACTCGCGTGGTAGGCTAAGCCTAAAAGAATACTCATCATGTTCTATTTTAATTGATTTCGATGAATTTATAGTTTTTCGACGAATCCGTGTATGATTAGATTTGTGCCATCCCTGCTTCTGCGCGCCATCAAAATATAAAGTATATAACTCTCCTACGCCATTTAGCAGGGGAGTGTGGGGTAGAGAACAGGGTTGCCACCCCTCCCGGAGCCTGACTCGCCCACGTGGAAAATTAGGCTGTCTTATATGACACCAAGTCGACACGAAGGCGAGATTTTCAGATTCGTTTTCACATATTTACGATTTTACGTGCTTCGCTGGTTTAAAATTAGGGTGGAATAGATTACAATATTTGTGGGAAGTTCGTTCATTTTATTCAACGCACAATAAATCCAAGTTACCTAATTTTTGACATTGTGTTGATATATTATGAAGATGGCAAACATTTATCGACGGTACTTTGAGTTTTATGTTCGTACACAATATACTAAATTTCACCCCCTACAAAGTTATAAAGATAAAAAAATATAGTTTTTTAATTAATCCTTAATTATTAATCATTATTTTTTAAATATTTTTTTACGTACGATTAACTTCATTATTGATGTTCTAAAATGTTCATCCTATATATTTACATATACAATATACATACATACAAACATGTAGTCATTGTATGTATGTGTGTGTGTGAGTACTGACAAATAGATATTTTTTTGTTTTTTATTACTTTTTTCATTTTTACATATTTATAAATTTAGGTTTTGGGCCGGAGCGTTTTTAACAATTTTACATTGATCGATCAGGTGGTCGTTAGCAGTGTTTCTACACTTTAAAAGGACACAACACGGCATAGTTGAATTCAAATCAGCGTACTGAGCGACGTCTACAAAGAAAGTAATGGGTCAAAACGTAAACCTACTCATTTATGAGTAGTTGAGTCGCCTTCTGTTTGATGTGCGTATGCGGTTTCTGGACTATTCTTAATTTTATGGATTTAATAAATAAATATGAAAATAAAAAAAATTGTAATTATGAAAAAAATAAGTAAAATAGCCACGTAAAATTCCTAATTGTCCCAACTCAACAAAAGACTTTGGTCGCCTAGAGTTGGGATTTATGTCTCAAAAAATTAATGAAACGCTTTAAACAAATAAGTAAATACCTAGACTTCCAAATTCCTTTATTAAAAATGTTTTCCCTCTGTGTTGCAACAAATTTAGTTGACTTTTGTTTTGTATGTGTCTATGTGTGTTAGTTATTTATTATTGTTAAAAAATCACATTTCGAATGCCTCCAGCTTTATGTTTTAATTTTCCAATTTATACCGTCGAATTTTCATTTCGTGGGCCTTTGAAATACCAAATTAGCCACCTCACTGAATGTTCCGACTCCGCAAAAGTGTAATGAATGTCTCCGAGCCAATGTTGAGCTGACAATATCTGCCGCTGATTTCCCAATAGATTCGTTTCTGATTATAAATGCATTGAAAAAGAAAAACAAAGAGGCAGTTTCCGCCCTTTGTTGGGAAGGCAGGTACTCGGCACTCACACATTATTTAAAATATGAATGACAGACGGAATATCGAAACGCTGCGATGTGGCAACACAGACAAATGGAGGGGAATTTGAATTATGAGCATTCGCGCGTTCTTTTAAAAGTGATTTGAATTTGAATTAATATTTTTTTCTCTTTTTCGAGTGAATATCTATACTAAATTTTAGTTGATGATTTTTATGATAGTGCTTGTTTCAATTGAACATTTTTATGTAGAAAACAGCCAGCCATAGATACTGAGGTAAAAGCACTTTTGTAAAAATAATTAATAATCCAATCTATACATCACATAACTACCGCTACAATACATCACGTACAAAACGGGGGTTAAGGGTCATAAGGGCGAAACTACAAAAAACACAGTTTTGAGATAAATGATAAAACAGTTTTCAAAAAATAATACTGTCTTTTAAGGGTAACAAATAAAGAAAATAAAAAATACAGTTAATAGAGCATAAAATGTTTTAGAGACAAAAATATGAAACTACGCTTTCGTCTATATGACCCTAACTTGCGCTTACATTAGTAAATTAACAAAATGATGTAAGAGGCGTTTTATTCTTCTGACTTTAAACAAAACGCTTCATTTGTAGTTTCACACAAATTTATCTAGGTAACTACTTATCGGATGAGTTTCATCTTTTTGTCACTAACAGGATATTTTGTTTGGATATCAGATTAGTACTTAACACAAAACAGATTTTTTTGTAGTTTCGCCTTTATGACCCTAAGCCCCCGAAATAATATAATCACTAGATCATCAATATAAAGACAACTTAAACAAATACAAACTAAAACCACTTTCGGACAAAGGGATTTTGAGTTTTATTCAATTAAAATCTATAACCTTCTTCCATTATTTATTAAAACAATTAGTGTTAAGTAAATAACAGCATTTATCGATACTATTCCTGGCCGATTACCTTTCGTTCCCATCCTTCCTTTGACCCATCCTTATGGTACCTACCTAACATCAAGATAGAAGATATTCAAAATTAGAAGATTCAGGTTAAGAACAAAAACAAAACAACATTTTTGACGTGACATGAAATCGGAAAAAAAGTGGTTGGAATCGTCGCGCGCCGAGGAAAACATTGTTGTATTAAAGTTTCATTTTGTCATCCAGTACCAGAAATTGAAGAACATTCAGATCATATTAAAGGTAGGTATCCATTACATATTCCTATCCTTTCTCAAATATTTCCCAATTCACAAAACTGAATGAAATTCGTCTTTCATTTACAGTCTGCCTTTTCGTTAACAATTAGTTACTAAACATGTTCAAAAAGGCTATAAAAAATGGAAAGTGGAGCTAGGTAGAAATAAAATGGATTGTCTCATTCGCCCAAACCAATATTGAATCAACTGCTCCACAAGTGTATAAGCTTATGTTAGGTTTTTGTTATTTTCATTGTGCGTTTTGTAATATAAATAATATAGATGTACATAAATTAATTATAAACATTAAGGCTGTAGTCTGGTAAAACGAACGCAAAATTAGGAAATCATACGATTTTGCCATTTTAAAACGAATGTTTGTCAAAAATCGCGCAATAAAAAAAATTAAAAATTATGTATGAGATAAAAACAATACTTTTTATAGGTATTTCTATCAAAAAATGTACTTCAAAGTTTCATATAACTAAAATATAATTACTTTTAGACCGGCAGATTACGCCATTTCAAATTTAGACTAAGCTTATTAATCTGGGATCTCAATAAAGACTAAGTATTGAACTGATTTTTTTTAAAATGATTTAAAGATAATAAATTTAAAAAGGAGATGGCCGCGGCAGAATTTTATTTTTTTGTTTTTGAAAAGAAATATAAGCATTTTAAAGCACATAAATTTTTGTAAAATTTTCCTTTATTTCTACGTAAATTATGCAATCAGTAATACCATAAAAAATTTAAAAATATTGAAATAGTTTAGTTAAATCCTTTTTTTATAGAATTGTATTTTTTTTAAATTTATTTTTTTATTTATATATAATTACTTTCAGACCGGCAGATTACGCAATTTCAAAATTTAGACTAAGCTTATTAATCTGGGATCTCAATAAAGACTAAGTATTGAACTTAAATTTTTAACAATGATTTGAAGATAATAAATTTAAAAAGGAGATGGCCGCGGCAGAATCTTATTTTTTTGTTTTTGAAAAGAAATATAAGCATTTTAAATCACATAAATTTTTCCTTTATTTCTACGTAAAATTATGCAATCAGTAATACCATAAAAAAATTTAAAATATTGAAATAGTTTAGTTAAAACCTTTTTTTATAGAACTGTATTTTTTTTTTTTTTCAATACGATAATTCTAGTTGTAATATTCAATTTTAAACAATGTCTTATTTGGGTTTTTATTACATTCAGATCGGCCCTCAGAGCGGCCGCAGACGGACGTGTTTTCTGTGCTCAAAATTTTAATGCCTTTTTCAAAACAAAATTTAGTTCGAAACATATATTTTTTGTGTTCCTTCTAACACAATTTAAACCAGGATCAAAACCAAGTTATTTTTTGAATGAATAGTTTGTTCGAATTTGATAAATCATTCAAAAATGTAATTTCACGTCATATTCAAATAACAATTAACGGCGTCATTTTACTCGTACACAAAAACGGTCAAATTGCACATTTATCTAGGACATACCAGCACTCGGTAGGTACTATGTACAAAGTGTACACTAAACAGCCATATAATTATTACAATGTCGCGAACGCAGCCAACTTCATTGTGATGGTTTGACGTTTTGCTTAGCCGGCCGCCACCGGCCGCTCAGCCTAATAATATTTTCTATCAATCAGAATTACTTTATTATAGAAATCAAAGACGAGAGATACTTTAATCCATAAATTTGGAATATTTAGTGACCGATTTTATCATAACAATGCCGAAAAAACCAACGAAAAAACCAAACGAAAACTAAATCAATCCCAATTTCCAAAGGAGAAATGCAATGTAAGTTGGATTTGATTAATTTATTAGTATTAAAATTTAGAATACAAAGGACAGACATTTGATTTACATAAATCATTGTATCACCATTACAAATAAATGTAACAGTTTATTATTTGCTTATTTTAGGATTCAAAAAAGCTCAAATTAACTAAGGCCTGTGGAGAATACACTGTAAGTTATTGTCTTATTTACTTAGATAAATAAAATTCCTACAACATTTTACAAAACAATACTAAATGTACAAATAAGTTTGAATTTGGTAATGTATCCCTAAATAAAACACGTTTATTGGATTTTTATTTTACTTTATTTGTTTAAAAAGACCAGAGTTTATATTGTGACGCATTCCGTCGTTTGAAAATGTCCTAACAAGACGAAACGCGTCACAGTATACGCTCTTATATATTAAAAAAAATAAAGTACAATAATTAATTAAGTAATAAAGTACAAAGAATTCTACCAATTGTCTGCATTCACAATAAAAAAGTACAAATAATAATTATTATAACCCTTATTTTCTAAATATTGACTATCAATAAGTAGGGTTATATTTGCCTTTTGGGTAATATGCAAATTGAAATGTTTTAGGGTGTTCCAGCGAAATATCTTTCAACTGATATTCTAGAAGATGACGGTTGTCAGGTTAGTATTCATATCGAAGTAGGAATATTTTAAGTATTTACATTAAAATAGCTAATGAGATCTAAATTGGATTATGATTATTAATTAATCTGTATTATTTCAGGCGCAACAGCTAGTTCCAGAACTGCTAGCACAGCCATTACACCCCTTTAAGTTGGAAGGCAGGAGAGTTGTGGACATCCAGGAATTTTTCACTAAAATCCAGGAAATATTTTCTCATTCTTCCATGTTTGATTGCAAAGGAACGAATATGGTGATTGTGGATGAAAAGTTGCATGGCTTTAATTCTATATTAAATTTAAAATGTAATATGTGTGGATTATGTTTTTCTGTAAATTGTTGCAAGGACAGATCGAATGAAATGATATTTTTAATTGAATCGGCATTCACTTCGTAACACTTCATTATAAATTATTATGAAAATAAAACGAAAAGAAACTATAGTTGTGTTCTTGTAAAAGAATAAAATTGTGTAACACTGATAACAAAGTTTTATTTTCATTATAATTTCGAATGAAATGAGTTTAAATGAATCGTTTGTGTCTGGAATATCGAGTATCGGTTCTGGATATAGTGGTTTGCAAGAGTTGACTGCTGCTGTTGGAATTCCTTGCATGAGTAAATGGAAGTATTTGAAGATCAATAAGAAAATGTGTGAATGGTGGGATACTGCGAAACTAAAAGTTATGGAGAAGGCAACGAAATAAGAGGGACAACTGGCTACTGCGAATGGTGAAATTGATGAAAATGGTATACCAATGATAACTGTTGTGGCTGACGGGTGTTGGTCTAAGAGATCATACAAAACCAACTACTCGTCTAACTCGGGCGCAGCTTCTATAGTAGGGTTTCGTACGGGGAAAGTTCTATATATGGGTGTTTATAATAAATACTGTGTGATTTGTGCCAGAGCAACTAATAAGAATATTGAGGCACCAAAACATGAATGTTTTAAAAATTACTCAGGATCTTCAAGTGGTATGGAATCGGCGATCATTCTGAAAGAAATTTGATAGAAAGAAGAACGGTTTTACAATCAGATAGCGGGGAATGGTTAGAAAAGTGTAGAAATTTACTCACTGCGTCATGGTTTGGTAAAGTTTGTAAAAGAAGAATAGGAATTAGTTGTTCAGGGTTAGTTAAAAGTATGCCATATAGTAAATCGCTAAGTAATATTTTTTCTATTAAATATGGTCAGGATTATGAACTGACCGCATTAAACCAATTAAGCCTTCAAGAAAATATCAAATTTCAGAAGTGTGGGCTGTTTATTGATAGTGAATATTGTTTTCTAGGCGCCACACCAGATAACATTAGTACGGATCATGGCGGTATCATTATAGAAATAAAATGTCCATCGTCTGCTTCTAATATGACTATGACTGTTGAAACCGCCATCGACAGTGGTAAAATTAAGTTTTGGAAAAGAAATAGAAACCATACCGAGTATTATGTAAATCAGAATCACGATTGGTATTACCAAGTTCAAGGACAGTTGCATATTACTAAAAAAAATATATGTCTTTTTGGAGTGTGGACCGGAGCCCAACATAAAATTAAAATCTTTTTATTTAAACTGTTTGCTTCCAGAGCTTGTTGACCCCCGAGTTACACGATCCATGCCTATCAGAGATCCACCAAATGTTCTCGAGGCTATCGAAAACAAAAAAGTTGCCCCCAATAAAGTCATAAATTGTTAAAAAAAGCTGTTTAACGAAAACATCCCATCAACCAGTAAAAGTTAAATTATACTCACCAGTTTCAGAAAAATATTTACCTAAATCAGCTTAGAAATTCCGCCCTCTTTCAACTATGATGGTTTTTTTTTTTAAAATTTATGTAGATGTTGCTTTTATTATTTTTTTAATTTCTGTTTCCAGATACACAACTTTGATTGAACCTGTCCCCCCTAAATCAAGACCATTGTAACATGAAATATATTCTTAGTTCTTTTTCACAATGTATTTTTCATAAAATAACTAGCGATCTATTGTTATCAAAAATATTGGGATTCTTTACTGGTTCTTCCCAATAATATATATTTTTGAACCATTTGCACTTTAGTATTTTTTCAATAAAAATGAAATTTTCCTCCACAATTTGTTTATTTTTACTTACAAGCGGTCCCACGATCAATTCCTGGCAGGGTTAAGTGAAATATTTTTTTTATGTGTTTTTACGTTGCAATATTTAATTCTCCTTGGACTGGCACGGGACTGCAGGATTGATCATCTTACCTTCATGTTATATATTATTCAATACGCTGTATTTTGTTTTCAAATGCAATGCCTTATGCACCAATAGGTGATAGGGATGATGATCTATCCAAAATTCTATTTACTTCGAAAAGGTTTAAAACACTTGTATATATTTTAAAAATATTTTACGTCACTCTCACATAGGTGTAAAAATAGAAATAAAACTATTATGTAAGTAATTTAGCATATTTATATTTTCTCAATGCATATTAAAATAATCGCTTACAGTATTTTGTCAATACAAGGTTTCCACTATATGCACAAAACTCTTAAAATGCTTGAATTACCGTTTTAGTTTTTTTCATGTAAGATTATGTAGACATCCTTTTAGTATTTTCTGAGTGGAATACATGCTTTACTATATAGAACTTGATACACAACTCTTAGATAGGTGATTAAATGTGCTTTTATAGGTTTTTAGTGTAAAAGTTGGTAGGCACCCTTTTGACTTTATTCTTTTGCATTATTCTTTTGTCTGTTGCACCTGGAATGAAATGTATTTATAAATTTTACGTAGATTAAATGCAATGCTTACCTTAATTGATAGTTATCATGGTTTTGAACTTAAATAGTAACTAAGAAAATAAAATCAATTAAAATAATATACACAATACATTCTTAACCTATAAAAATATTTTTAGGTATTTGGCCGAGTCTTTTATCATTATATGTTGTTAATTTTTTAGAATTTATCTACTATATTTTTCCAATTTTATTACGAAATACATGATCAAGTGCAAATTCAAAAAAACTTATCAGTTTAAAGGAAAAATATTATAAAATGTCATACTGTCAAAAAGTGTTTTTACTTACGTAATTTGATGAGATCAAATAATTTTTCTCTTGAAAACAATATTATGAAGTGCATTATTTTTTTGGCATTCACTTTAGTGACATGGTGCATTTTCATTAAAACATAACAGTGTTATCTGTCAACTTCGAAAATACAAATATCCATAATTACCCAGAAGCCAGAAATCAACATATGTCACAGATTATCCGATAGTTGTACAATTCTACATTATCTCTGCAGTACGCTAGTCAGGAGTGCTATTTATAGATTTTACCTATTAAATAGTCACGCAAAAACTCTATCTATCTCTGTCTTTCTCATTTTGTCAAACAAAGTATGAAGAGTACGTAAAAATTGACGAACATACAATGTAACAGGATATTTTTTTTGATTGCTTTGTCTTGAAGCGGTATATTTTACGCATTCGGCGGCAAACCGTACGATTCAACTTACCGACTACAGCCTTAACACGTATTGTTCAAAACTGTCTGAATATTTTGTTAATTGTCTCTGTTTATAGTTACTCTCCTTTGTTTGTTCTCAAATGTAAAAATATTTAAACAAAAAGTATATTGTTAAATGTCCTCGGCACGGGTAACCCCAGTGAGGTCACATTATTTTTGTTATTAATTATAGTTTATAAGAGAAAAAATATGAATAAATAAATACAACAGTTGGAATGTTTTTTACTTCAACAAATGATGAATAATGCATACCTTCGTTTTTTTGGAATACAAAGAATAATATTTTAAGGTATTTGACCATTTCAATGCTTTTTATGTGGTTCAAACTGTCAGTAGGGTCGCAGTGAGTCACATCTTGCTCTTTAGCACACCCTTTGGTGTGATTCTATAAAATTATGCGAACGCCCAGTTGCATTCCACTGGCAACACTACTGACTAGTCCAACTCGTTAGCGTCCACGTCGCGAACCCTGGGCAATGGGATCACTCTCATAACGGTGTGATCACAGCAGATAACGAGAGGATGAAAGGCGAGTTTCTAGCGCCTTCAAACTAGAACTATCCAGCTAATGGAAGGTAACTCCGACAGAAAAATCCACAAGAGAAGGCGACGGAAAACCACTTTGGTCATCTTTTCCCAAGAATTGGAAAACTGGCAGCTTTTTTGAGTGGTCCTAGCTTTCATTAGAGAACATGGTGATAGAAGAATAAAATCTGATCTGTTTTTTTGTATAAAGTTGTAAATAATCTTTTTGGTGTTCGTGATTTGGCCAAATGTATATATTTCAATGTGCCTAATAAATGAGACATTATATTTACTTTAGATATATTAATATATCTAAGTCAAATTTGCACATTAATTCTCTGTTCCCGAGAATTCACTCTCGGGAATAAACACACTGATGACAAAAAATTAGATGTATTTGCTATAACTTTATCAAACTTCAAGAACCAATTATTCTGAAAATTTTTGAATAATAATTGAGTTTCTAGAATTTTAATTTGTTTTTAAACATTAATTTTACATTTTAAATTGAATTGTTTATAACCTCTGTATACGTTAAAGCCCTTTGAGCGTTAATAAATAAATAAATTGAACAAAAAAGCAAATAGCAAGATATTTTTTAGAAAAATATGTGTAAATCAAAACACGTAGTACTTTATATAATTGGAACACATATTATTTACATTTTTATGTATTAATATTGTTTTTTATAATATATTATACTATATTATTTATGTTTCAGTAACATGTATTCTTGGCACATATGTATACTTTATATTTGTATAATAACGATTTTTAATTTCTTACATTTGATTAGCTAGGCATTTATGATTAAGTAGTTTTAGTTTTTCTTTTTTATGTTATTGTTTTATAAGTATAGGACTACTTATGCTCTAAAGATAAAAGATCTCCACCTTAGAACAGGCTGAGCTATGTTAGATGGAGACTATCATAAACAGAGAACACTCCGTTTTCATTTTATATTAATTGGTTTTATATAGATTCCCTGTTATTAAGTATGTATACTAATTTTGTTAAATAAATTTATAAAATAAAATAAAACATTACTATCGAAAGTCCAACATAATGGTAAACTGTGCATGACCGCTTATTTTGAAGATTCGCCCCTGCCTTACCTTCCATGTACAGTACAGTACAATTATTTAATATTTTATTTTATGGTTTTTTCGTCTTCTGCTGAAGTAAGAGTAAGTTGAATAAATAAATGAATTATGCCAAACTCAAAACTTATATTCGTTTACACGAAAGTGTAATTTCTCTCCCCAAAAAGATGCCGAGTAATAATTGTTGGCATCTTCTGTAGTCTGAGGGTAATGTTTGGTGGAATTGCCTCCAGAGCTCAACATTTCATTTACTCCATAATACCTTCGCAGGTCGTAAACATATTTTATATCATATCGCTGGGGGAAAAAATAAAACAAACCGTCGGAATAGTGCCATCGTGGTAAAGTCACCTTAAAGCAAAAGGTTGCTCTGCTGATTTAAATTTCAAACAGTTTTCAACTCTTAAAACGCCGTGCTAAAAAAATCAATTGAAAACTGTGCTGTAACGTCGTGTTACACTAAGCGAAAGACGGAATATTGTGATAATTTAGGGTATTAGAAGTTTCTATTAAAAACGGAAAAATAGTTATTGATGCCAAAATAAACTTAATATAAAAAATTTATCTACCTAAATAATAGCGTAATTCAAAACCATCTCTAAATCTCGCAAAAACAGATTTTAATTATATTACTTGACACCATTTTAATTAAACTACTTGACTAATGATAACAATTATAGTACCGAGATTACAGCACGGCTATCGGCAGCAAACAGATGTTAGTATGGCTTGTTTAAACATCTGGGATCCAAATTGCTCACTAGAAAAACTAAGACCATTATTTACAAAACTCTTCTCAGACCGTTCATTACATATGTTGCCGAATGCTGGGTTATGACCAAAAGAGATGAAAATATGGTATTAGTATTCGAAAGAAAAATATTAAGGAATATATTTGGTGCTGTCAACCAAAACGGAGTGTGGAAGGTTTAATTATGAATTAGAGGCACTGTATGGTGAACCCAACATTGCACAATTCATCAAAATAAGAAGATTACGAAGATTATTATTAAAAATGTCATAAAGTAGATGCTTACATAAATAATGAACGACTTACTGAAATTGAACATGTTAAATACTTTGGACTAACAATAGACAGACAATTAACATGGACAATTCATATAAACAATTTAATTAGCAAAGTGGCGACATTATCGAGTATTTTTTTAAAAATCAAAAATTTTATTCCAAAAACGGAAAAATTCTAATGTATGAAGCCTATGTAAAAACTAAAAAATGTTATACGCAACTACTATGGGGAGCAGGATATCAAAATGATATAAACAGACTACAAAGACAACAAAATAAAATATTAAAGTTAGTATATGACCTTCCCTATTTAACTGCAACTAGAGAACTTTTTAAACAAACTAAGCAATTAAATAAAACTGAACTCTTACAACTAGAATCATTAACATTTATCCATAAATTAGCCACTAATGTAATTGTAGACAAAGAACTAAAACTTGTAAAAAATTGTAGTCAACATGGACATAATACGAGAATATCAGACAAATACCATACACAACTTTCTAAAACAAGACAAGGACAATCAAGACTAATGAACCAGGGACTGAGATTATACAATAAACTACCAGACAAAACTAAACAAAAGACTCAGACAAACTTTTCAAAAGATATAAAAAATATTATTTTGAACAACAGAGTATAAATGAAAAATGTATGTATTATTTTATGTAAAATAAATGTAATAATCCGTAAGGGTTTATAAATAAATTTTCAAATAAAAAAATTTTTAAAAAAACAATGGCTGGGCCATGTGCTAAGAATGAATGATAATCGTAACCCAAAACATATTCTTTATACCACTCCGGAAGGCAGACGAAGCAGAGGCAGACCGAAATTAAGATGGCTGGATAATGTGGAAAGTGGCATAAGATCGATTGGCCTGACGAACTGGAGAAGAGCCGCGGAGTGCAGGGACGAATGGAGACAAATTCTGGAGGAGGCCAGGGCCCTCAACA